>NC_046158.1:71413233-71668233 GCF_011064425.1 Rattus rattus
ACATGGCTCCAGCTGCGTATGTAGCAAAGGATGGCCTTGTTGGGCATCATTGGGAGGAGAAGCCCTTGGTCTTGCCAAGGCTGGACCTCCCCAGTGTAGGGGAATGTCAGGGCAGGAAAAGGAGTGGTTGGGGAGGTGGAACACACTCATAGAAGAAGGGGGAGGAGGATGGAATAGAGGACTTATAGATAGGAAACTGGGAAAGGGAATAACATTTGAAATGTAAATAAAAAATATCCAATTAAAAAAATACAGCATTTTCAGCAAATGGTGCTGGTTCAACTGGAGGTCTGCATATAGAAGAATGCAAATCAACCCATTCTTATCTCCTTGTACAAAGCTCAAATCCAAGTGGATCAAAGACCTCCAAAAACCAGATACATTGAAACTAATAGAAAAATTGGTTAGGGCCTTGAACAGAGTGAATTTTTTCTGAACAGAACACCAATGCCTTATGATCTAACATCAAGAATTGACAAATGGGACCTCATAAAATTGCAAAGGTTCTGTAAGGCAAAAGACAATGGCAATAAGACAAAATGATAACCAACAGATTGGGAAAAGATTTTTTTCCATCTTTATTAACTTGAGTATTTCTTATTTACATTTCGATTGTTATTCCCCTTTCCAGTTTCCAAGCCACATCCCCCTAACCCCTACCCTTCTATATGGGTGTTCCCCTCCCCATCCTCCCCCCATTACCACCCTCCTCCCAACAATCCCATTCACTGGGGGTCCAGTCTTGGCAGGACCACGAGCTTCCCCTTCCACTGGTGCCCTTACTAGGCTATTCATTGCTACCTATGCAGTTGGAGCCCAGGGTCAGTCCATGTATAGTCTTTGGGTAGTGGGTTAGTCCCTGGAAGCTCTGGTTGCTTGGCATTGTTGTTCATATGGGGTCTCAAGCCCCTTCAAGCTTTTCCAGTCCTTTCTCTGCTTCCTTCAATGGGGGTCCCGTTCTCAGTTCAGTGGTTCGTTGCTGGCATTCGCCTATGTATTTGCTGTATTCTGGCTGTGTCTCTCAGGAGAGATCTACATACGGTTCCTGTCAGCCTGCACTTCTTTGCTTCATCCATCTTATCTAGTTTTGTGGCTGTATATGTATGGGCTACATGTGGGGCAGGCTCTGAATGGGTGTTCCTTCAGCCTCTGTTCTAAACTTTGGCTCGCTATTCCCTCCCAAGGGTTTTCTTGTTCCCCTTTTAAAGAATGAGTGAAACATTTGCATTTTGGTCAACCCTCTTGAGTTTCATATGTTCTATGCATCTAGGGCAATTCAAGCATTTGGGCTAATAGCCACTTATCAGTGACTGCATACCATGTGTGTTTTTCTGTGATTGGGTTACCCCACTTAGGATGATTTTTTCCAGTTCTATCCATTTGCCTATGAATTTCATAAAGTCATTGTTTTTGATAGCTGAGTAATATTCCATTGTGTAGATATACCACATTTTCTGTATCAATTCCTCGCTGAAGGGCATCTGGGTTCTTTCCAGCTTCTGGCTATTATAAATAAGGCTGCTATGAACATAGTGGAGCATGTGTCTTTGTAATATGTTGGGGCATCTTTTGGGAATATGCCCAAGAGAGATATAGCTGGGTCCTCAGGTAGTTCAATGTCCAATTTTCTGAAGAACCTCCAGACTGATTTCCAGAATGGTTGTACCAGTGTGCAATCCCACCAACAATGGAGGGTGTTCCTCTTTCTCCACATCCTCACCAGCATTTGCTGTCACCTGAGTTTTTGATCTTTGCCATTCACACTGGTGTGAGGTGAAATCTCAGGGTTGTTTTGATTTGCATTTCCCTTATGACTAAAGATGTTGAACATTTCTTTAGGTGTTTCTCAGCCATTTGGCATTCCTCCGCTGTGAATTATGTTTAGCTCTGAACCCCATTTTTAATAGTGTTATTTATCTCCCTGCGGTCTAACCTCTTGAGTTCTTTGTATATTTTGGATATAAGGCTTCTATCTGTTGTAGGATTGGTAAAGATCTTTTCCCAATATGTTGGTTGCCGTTTTGTCCTAAAACAGTGTCCTTTGCCTTACAGAAACTTTGCAGTTTTATGAGATCCCATTTGTCGATTCTTGATCATAGAGCATAAGCCATTGGTGTTTTGTTCAGGAAATTTTCTCCAGTGCCCATGTGTTCGAGATGCTTCCCCACTTTTTTTTCTATTAGTTTGAGTGTATCTGGTTTGATGTGGAGGTCCTTGATCCACTTGGACTTAAGCTTTGTACAGGGTGATAAGCATGGATCGATCTGCCTTCTTCTACATGCTGACCTCCAGTTGAACCAGCACCATTTGCTGAAAATGCTATCTTTTTTCCATTGGATGGTTTGGGCTCCTTTGTCAAAAATCAAGTGACCATAGGTGTGTGGGTTCATTTCTGGGCCTTCAATTCTATTCCATTGGTCTATCTGTCTGTCTCTTTACCAATATCATGCAGTTTTTATCACTACTGCTCTGTAATACTGCTTGAGTTAAAGGATAGTGATTCCCCCTAAAGTCCTTTTATTCTTGAGGATAGTTTTAGCTATCCTGGGTTTTTTGTTATTCCAGATGAATTTGCAAATTGTTCTAACTCTCTGAAGAATTGGATTGGTATTTTGATGGGGATTGCATTAAATCTGTAGATCGCTTTAGGTAAAATGGCCATTTTTACTATATTAATCCTGCCAATCCATGAGCATGGGAGATCTTTCCATCTTCTGAGGTCTTCTTCAATTTCTTTCTTCAGAGTCTTGAAGTTCTTATTGTACATATCTTTTACTTGCTTGGTTAAAGTCACACCAAGGCATTTTATATCATTTGGGACTATTATGCAGGATGTCATTTCCCTAATTTCTTTCTCGGCTTGTTTCTCTTTTGTGTAGAGGAAGGCTACTGATTTATTTGAGTTAATTTTATACCCATCCACTTTGCTGAGGGTGTTTGTCAGGTTTAATAGTTCTCTTGTGGAACTTTTGGAATCACTTAAATATACTATCATATCATCTGCAAACAGTGATATTTTGACTTCTGCTTTTCCAATCTGTATCCCTTTGATCTCCTTTTGGTGCAGAAAGAACTCACTCATTCTAGGTAAAAAAAATGAGTTCTGATTCTTATTTCATAAAGAAAAATCTTCTACCCTTTTAATGCTAAATTAATTAAACCAAAATTGTAAGAAGAAAATCTTGTTCCTTTAATAGGATTAAGCCTGCCTTGTTATTAAGAAAGGACTTGGACCCGTCCATTCTCCATCTGCACACAGGACTAAGGCTCTTCCTTACACAAATCCTGACCTGAGACTGCTGGCCTCCTAAGGGGTTCTCTCACTTCTAAACCCACAGTTGAGACACCACGTTCACTCTAATAAATGTTCAAAGAGGAATCCACTAGGAGCACACAGGACATGGAACCACAGAGCATTCTGGGACAGGATACTTTCAGTCTCTATCTGCACCCAAAGATAAGGCTCTCACACAGTCCTCTGTATACAAATCTTGCCCAGGAGTGCTCTCACTCCTAAAATAACAGGCTCACAGGCCCACAGGCCAACAAGAAGGACAAGCTCCTGTCAGAGACAGCAAGACCAACTATCACCAGAGATAAACAGATGGACAGAGGCAAGCACAAGAACATAAGCAATAAACACCACGGCTACTTGACATCATCAGAACCCAGGTCTACCTTCACAGCAAGTCCTAAACTACTCAACACACCAGGAAAGGAAGAGTTGAACTGAAAATCACATCTTGGTAACCAAATCCTGTAGGGGAAAGAGCTGGACTCTCAAAAGTGCAGACAATCTTGAGAGCACAGGGAGACCACCACTTCTGCTCACATTCCTGGCCCAAGAGGAATCTGCCTGGAGCCCTCTGGACATAGGAATCTAGAAGCAGTCAAGGACAGTATCATTAGAGTCTCTGCCTATGCCTGAAACTGAAAGACAGTCTCCTGGAGCACTGACACACATGAGAGCAGACGTAAGACCAACACTTCTGCTCCTAAGGAACTGCCTGGAGCCCTCAGGACATAGAAACCCAGGATTAGTCTAAGAGAGGATCCTTACAGTTTCTTCCTGTGCCCAAAGCTGACCCAGTCCCACATCTCTCTGTACCCAGATCCCATGGAGAGAGTGAGTTTCTGAGAAGTCCAGTTCCATCCCAAGGTGCAGGTAATTCCTGACGAAAATCTCTAAGCTGAAGATGTCCAGAACACAGTATGTGTAAGAAAGTAAGCCGGAATCTGATAGGTAAATACCTATTTTAATTAGCATCTTGAATATAAAATTGAAAGTACAGTTCAACTTGGGATGGTCTTTCACAAAAGGTTCTGTTCATAGCTAGTAGGTTGCACATTTCCTTCCTACCTGGGCTTCATCTTTATAAACTTGAGAAATAAACAGATACACATCAACAATTTATTTAGTAGCAATCACCTGATGCCCTCACATTGCTCTTGAAACTTTAAAGATTCCTTAATTTCTATAAGATATCTACAAATGATCAATTCAGCAAGGCAAGATTTGGAGAGAAAATATTTCTTTCATCTTTGATATTGTTGATATTCTTTCGATGCAGTCTGTCCTTTTGTAGTTCTGAGTTTGTTATAGATAAAGCAGGTTGGTTTGGATATGTCTTAGGTGGAACAAAGTGGGAAGAAAGAATTGGTATGATATACAGGATAAGCTTCTAGTTACAAACCAACTGTATATTGAAGAATGGCAATAGATCTGAGTGAAAAATTTTAATTTTGCATTAAAGACCCTTTTGGTTTTGTGGACAGATGGAGGTAGGTTTCTTGGTCAAAACCTAGAGTCCCTTTCTCATGGACTTAGAGAAGACCAAACTAGTCTTAATCAGTGGTTGTGAACCAAGATTAAATCTGGTAGGCTTTAAAGCAAGGAGTGGATATGGATTTCTGGAATTCTCACCAGGGTAGACCCTGGAGAATGGCGTGGGAATTCTGGGAATGAGGTTGGGTGCTTGAGGTGATTCAAAGGAACCTATGTATCTTGCAGTTAGGGAAGATCCTGCTAGGAGACAAGAGACTGGATACTGATCAAAAGGGGTGGTCAAAATAGGATGATACATTGTCAATAGCTCTGGCTAGCTAGAGAAAAACAAGAATGGGTCACTCAAACATACCAGACTAAACACTCATGGATGACATGGAAACTCTGTAGACAAGAGACCAAATACCAGGAAAGTCAGCTGAATTTATGGGTCATTTTAAAGATAGAATAGAGGCCTAACACTTTAGATGCTTCTTAAAATACATACATGTATGAAGGCCATCTAAATAAAATCACTGAATAACAGGGGACAAACAAATCCTCAACCTGGCATCTCTTTTTACCATATGATGCTTCCATATCAAAAGTGTATAGCATCCAATTGAGTTGCTGGCTAAAGGGTTCCCATGGAAACCCACAAAAAACAGCCTGTTGCCAGGACTGTAGGTTTCTTACCACAAACTGACAGAAAGGCCTTATTGCTGAATACAACACAGACACAAGCCATTGCACATTAGAAGAAGTTGAGCTGGCACTTCTCTAGAGTCATTACTCCTACAGGACTTGGTACCATATGGATACTATTAAAGGAAAAATGTAAACACCAACACAGCTACAAACCCTTTGATCTAGAGTTGTGTTCTGCCTTCATCATAAGCTAGGGCAATGGTCGTACTAAGTGTGTATGTGTAACCAATCAATATCTGATGTGTCTTAAGGCATACTCCATGTAACCTATCCCATGCTCAACATTCCTTGAGTAACCAAGAACCTGACAATAGACTGCCTAGGAACATACTGATGTTTTACTGCAGGGCTGTAGCAATAAAATTACTCCTAATGACATTCTGCTATCCTCATTAATCAAGGCCTCATTCAGACATCTTTAGAGACATTTCCTCCTGCAGCAGATGGTACAAATACAGAAATGTACATCTGGAAAATGTGCAGAGAATAAGAAACCTTGGATTATTCATTCCTAAATGTGATGTCTCTATTAAATCCCTCTCCTCAGAGCTCAGGGAATCCTGAACAAGAGGAGGTAGAAAGGGCATAAAAGTCAGAAGTGATAGAGAATGCGAGAAAATAAGGTCTTCTAAACAAAATATACTAAAGTGCATATGAATTCCCTAAGATTAAAGCAGTGTGAGGCCCATATGAGTTTACACCAGATGGAGGCCTATAGTTGAAAGCAGAAGTAAATACATTTCCATTCCTAAACCAGAAGCTATCTCCAACTGGCAACCATTTGCAAGGAAGACTTAGAGTCTTACTGAGACTCTAAGGAAGTCTCAGTAAGAAAACAAACTTGTCTTAAGAATATGTCCCATACTCATCATGAGATGGCCAACAGAATACAAACAACATCATCTTTGGAGGATACTTGCCTCATAATGTAATCAGGGGTTTTATTTGAGTATCTGTGGTGTCTATATCTGCTTATTTTGCCTTTTCTCAGCTCTTTTCCTTCTGGTCATTTGTTTTTTCTATACGAATTTGTTTTTCTTTTATATTATTATATTTTAGTTCAGTTTACTATTATCTCTCAGATGCCTGTTCGTTTTCAAAAGGAGATAAAGTGCATGGAGTACAGGGGAGTTTGGCTTTGTAAAATACTTAAAAAATAGTTTTTAATAAAGCTAAATTTAATTGGAAGTTTGTATTAATCAAAATATATAAATTAGTGATAATAGTATAAACAAAGTTTACAGATAGATGACTTTGCAATACATACAAAAATTACAGAAAATGTGGTATATTTCAACGATGGAGTACCACACCGCTACTAAAAACTATGACTTTGTGAAACTCTTAGGCAAATAGATGGAACTAGAAAATATCAGCCTGAGTGAGGTAACCCAGTCACAAAAGAACACACAGAGCATACACTCACTGATAAGTAGATATTAGTCCAAAAGCTCAGAATATCAAAGATACAATTCACAGACCATATGAAGCTCAAGAATACAGAAGACCAAAATGTGGATGCTTCAGTCCTTCTTAGAAGGTGGAACAAAATGTTCATGGGAGGAAATAGGGACAATGAATGAAGCAAAGACTGAAGGAAAGGCCATCCAGAGTCTGCCCCACCTGGGAATCTATCCCATATGCAGCCAACAAACCCAGACTCTATTGCTGATGCCAAGAAACATCTGCTGACAGGAGCCTAATATGGATATCTCCTGAGAGGCTCTGCCAGAGCACTGATACAGATGAGGATGCTTGCAGCTAAACATCAGACTGAGCATGGAAACCCCCAATGGAGGAATTAGGTAAAGAACTGAAGGAGCAGAAGGGGTTTGCAACCCCATAGGAAGAATAATAATATTAAACAACCAGACCCTCCAGAGCTCCCAGGGACTAAACCACCAACCAAAGAGTACATATGGAGTACATGGAGTACATGTACATGGAGTACATGATGCCAGAGGTATATGTAGCAGAGGATGGCATTGTCTGGCATCAATAGGAAGAGAAGCCCTGGTCCTGTAAAGGCTCATTTCCCCCATTGTAGGGGAATTGCATGGTTTTGAGGTAGGAGTGGGTGGGTGGGAGGGGGAGCATCCACATAGTAGCAGTGGCAGGAAAGATGGAAGAGGGGGTAACCAGGAAAGGGGATAGCATTTGAAATGTAAATACATAAAATATCCAATAGAAAATACCATTCATAGTAATAAAGGAATAAAAAAGAATTTGAAAAAAATCAGATAAAGACAACCTAAAAATCACCATTCCATGATATCTCAAAAAGACTTTATTCAAACCTGAAAAGAAATAGAAACATTTTATAGAAAATAGTAAAATTAGGAAATCCAACAAATGGCTGACAGCACACTCAATTATACCAATAGTAAATAAAATCTAAATCACAAAGGATTCATTCACAAAATAGCAAAATACATATATCAATTTTAATAAGAATGTAAAACTCATAAAACTTTCTACTACAGTATATTCATGATATTTACTTTAAAATTAGGAATAACAAGAAGAAATTCTTATTCTGTCTGAAGTAAATATTTTACGGCAGAGTTTTTCCATAGATTTTTTAATCTCTAAATTTCTCAAAGTATATATTAAAGGATTCAACATTGGAGTGAACACTGTATAAAACACAGTAATGAATTTGTCAAAAGGAAAGTTAGAAACAGGTCTGACATACATGAAAATGCAAGGAACAAAAAAGAGAACAATCACCATGATATGGGAGCTGCAGGTGGACAGGGCCTTCCGCCTCCCTTCCTGACTGTGAGTCTTAAGAGAGTTTAGAATTATTCCATAAGAGAGAAGGAGGAGCATAAAGACCACTACAGATATTGCTCCATTATTGCCAACTACAGTGAGCCCAAGGAAGTAAGTGTCAGTACAAGCAAGTCCTAACAATGGATACATGTCACAAGCAAAGTGATCAATGATGTTAGGGCCACAGAAAGGAAGTTTATACACAGAGAAAACTTGAACCAGAGCATGGGCAAATGCTCCAATCCAAGACACCACCACCAAAAAGACACAGACCCTTTGATTCATGATGGTCAAATAGTACAGGGGCTTACAAATAGCCACATAGCGATCATAGGCCATAAAAACTAGAAGGAAGATCTCAACACCACCAAATAAATGCTCTACAAACAATTGTACCAAGCAAGCTGTGAGGGAAATGGTCTTTTTATCACAGAGTAGGTCTATAAGTAATTTGGGTAAAATAGTACTGGAATAAAGGGCATCTATGAGGGACAGATAGGCAAGGAAGAAGTACATTGGGGAGTCTAGAGAAGGGCTGGCAATCACTGTCCACACAATGAGCAGGTTGCCCACCATTGTTCCAATATAGATGAGTAAAAATACCACAAATAATGTTTTCTGCCCAGCAGGATCCTCAGTGAGTCCCAAGAGTATAAACTCTGATACACTGTTATTCTGTCCCATTTGTTCTCCTATCAGAGCTATTTCAGAGATGGAGACTCATTAGAAAAAGACCTTCCATAAATTTTGACCAAAACTTGAATCAGTTCTCTCGTGAATTTGATCTTCTTCACTGAGCTCTACAGTGATGAACTAGCAGTCAATGTTCAGCCAGCATCTAGTGGGATTCTCTTATAAGCATCTCTCTAGACCTTTCGTTTTGGGTATCTGAAATACTTGTAAGCATCAGATTGTATCTCAAGACTCAGTTGAATTCTAGACAGAAAAATAGACAAAGGTATCTCAGTCATCCACATACTTGAAATTAGTTACTTATAACTAATTATATCTTGGCATAGATAACAGTAAACAGGAAATAGTCTTCCTTTTAAGAATTCTGTAAAGAAAACATGTGAATTTGTTCAGCAGGTAAAGATTGCCACCTCCAAGCCTGATGAGTTTGATCCCCACTGCTCATATGTAGGAAGAGACCCTAACCCATGGGTTGTCCTCTGACCTCCATATGATGTATCCAGAGCAACATGCCTACACTAACACACACACTAACACACACACACACACACACAAACAAACAAATTGTATATATGAACTCCCATGGAACAGTTAAGAAAGACTATATAAGCTCACATTTTGATATGAGAATATACAATAAAATTTATTTCCTTATACTGTAAACACTTGTATTGATATAAAATTTAGAAATGTTAGAAGAATTACATATACTAATAGAATTTTCATAAATATTTTTAATCTCAAATGAGTAAACTGGTGCCTTGCACCAGCAACCGTGATATGTATTTTATGATACATGAGATAAAATAGATAATAAGACAATAAAAACAGAAACTGAAAAAAAGAGATGATGAACAAGGGAGCACAGTTCTTACAGAATGCTTCCTAAGTGGTGACAATGCTCACATAGAAATTCAGCATCCAAGGACCAAAACCATTACATTCATTTAAAAAATCGTATAACCGATATAAGAAGTCATGGGATTGGGTCATTTTCTAATTGTAGTTGAAGTATTTGTTGATTGATACAAAGTGGTCAGCCCTAAAACCATAAACAAACAACAAAAGTGGACTCAATACACACAGACACACACAGACACAGATACACAGATACAGACACACACACACACACACACACACACACACACACACACACACACCTATCAATCTGAGAATTCAAGGGAAGACATAAAAGAGTTAGAGAGGAGGTACTTGGAAAGGGCTGGAGTTAGAGGCATAGTACCTGTGAGGAGCTTAGGGGCTGTAGGTGTAAGAGGAAACCGGTTGCAATCATTTTTAATTAAATATCTATGAAAATACAAAATGTATGCCTCAGTCTGCAACCTGAAAAATAAAAGGATTAGTTACAAAGATTTCAGAATCTTCAACACTATTACTTTGTTTCTGTTTCTAATCGGCTATCAATGATTTATATATTTGCATGGTTGATTTCTAACTTTATTGTAGCTTCTGGAATACTATTCAGGTGTGCATAGGATGTAATTATTACTATGACTAACTGATGGCTGTAATTCTTTCTTTCATGGTATATAAAAAACAAAAACAAAACAAAAAACAGAATCTAACATAGACAGGGAAAGAAAGTAGTAAACAGGGAACCCTGTGGTTCCTGGGGTCATATACATGTGTTATAGTGCAATGCCCATCCATTTACCATTATCACAACTTACTGGCTTTACCTTTGCCTTCATTTTTACTATAGGGACTTACATATCATCTAATACCTAGTTTTGTTTGGTTTTCTTATTTTCATGCATAGTGCCTGAAGCCTGAAGTACTACTCAGAGAATATGAAATCTAGATGAATGAGCTATGACTAATGTTCTTAGGGTTTCATTGTGAATATCAGCTCACACAATAAGTCATCAGAACTTCATTAAATATTTTATAGAATTTCATTTAAATATTCATTAAATATTTCATTAAATTTCATTAATAATGTATAGACACATTGTAGTGTATAAAGAACAGAACAAACATACCTCATGAACCACTTCTTGAACACAGATCAGAATTACGTTTTGGGAATTATCAATTTCATTATATTACTAACATTTACCTGTTAAGCAGTTTGACTAGCAACAGGCAATTACATTCATGTGCAGTTGAGGTGAAGATATATGCAGAGTTTGAGCTCTCTTAAATGACATTATGATGCTCGCTCAATATATCTCCTTCACATTGCTACTTCTACCTCACTCAGGGGACCTAGACTTGTCATTCTTGAAACCTAAAACCTTTCTATTGTATAAAATAATGTATATCCAACTCTGTGTCTCATTTCCTATATGTCTTAGTACCTTTCATTGCTTATGTTTGGTTTCATTAGAATGAATCTTCTAGAAGCCAATATAATTATTTAGCTAATAAAATAAAAAAAATAATAATTAATCTGTAGTATACTTAAGTTGTGTAAACCACACTGTAATTTAATCAAACAATTCGTCCCATAAAAATTTAACAATATTATTCCTACCTTCAATTTATTAAAAAGTTCCAAGTATAATACTTAATAAGATTGTGAATTAAAAGATATGTTTAAAGATATTGAAAGATACGATCCTGTGCATCAATGGAATGGTTTCAGCTATAATGAAGCATGAGGTTAATCATTTGCAGAAATATAGATGCAATTTGTAATAGCAATATAAAGTGAATTAAATCAGTCTTGGAACATTAAGTGATATGTTTTTCTCTTTTATTTGTTGACTGCGAATTTGTTATAGATACATGAAATCATCCATGTATAGAAAACATAAAAGTAGAAGTAAAGAATTAAGGCATAGTGAGGAAGAGGAGTGAAAAGAGAAACACTCAAGAAAAGAGGTATACACTCAAAATCCACTATAAACTTAAATAGAAAGTGGGCCTATATAAAACTTTATCATAAAATTGTTTATAAAGGTATCCTGTGCATAACTAAACAGTAACAAACTAACAATTATAAGAGACTGGATGAAATACTTCTCTAGGAATGTCTGTTCATGCTGGGATCATTTTAATAGATGTTTACATTTTGATATCAGAATACACAGTAACATTTGTTTCCTTATACTCTAAACACTTATATTGATATGTCATTTTAAATTTTCAAATTGAAACTCCAACCAATAACACTAAGACCAAATACATACACTATGCTTATTTTAAAATAATTTCTGTATACTCACACTTTCAATTTCCCCAGACATCTTTGTGAGAATCTATAACCTATAAGACATTGTAGTACATCACAGGAATGTTTAGCTTGTATCTTTTCTTGGAGGGCTCATGTGTTTACCCTTGGGTATTATTCTTCTTACAGAAAATCTATAGTTTTTACTGGGTTGACTATAAATGCTTTGTATATACATGTGATGTCAAGAAGACATGATAACTTATAGATATTCGTCAAATAATAAAAACGTACCAACCGGATGCAGAAAGCATGTTTCTATATTAATCCACTTTATTTCTTTCAGGTAAATCTAGTAAAAAGTTTAATATGAAAAATTAAACTAAAAGACTTACATAGACTTTCAAAACTTACTTAAGCAGAAGTTTCATATCCTCACACCCTGGGAAAATGTTATCATAGAAAAGCAAAGACACTCTGTCTCCAAAATTGGCAACTACTCAAACTAATAAGTATTAATTAGTTTCAACCCTTTTATTTGCTGACAAAAATAAAAGGTCAAACAACACTATAATTGATCACGCAATTTTTTAAACAAATATGAAGCCATCAGAGCAATCTTGGCTTTCCAAAAGAAAACTAGCATTTACAAACAACTGAGCATCAGCAAAACAAAGGTACCAATTTAAAATTTGGGGGTACACTAATACTGGTTTCCCATAAGCAGACATCTTCAGTATTAAAAATTATTAGAACAACATTCTCTAGTCAAAACAAGTTTCAGATACCTTCTTAAGCAATATTAAGCACACAAGAAAACATAATACCTCAAGGACTAAAATCAACTGAAGATATACTGCAGCTTGGTAAGATTTGAGTTCTCAGAGATGTCTTGTCATATAATCAGGGAAGTGAACTTTCATTTCTAGTTTCTCTGCAGCCTATAATAGTTTTATACCATTTCCATTTTAATCAATACGCTTGTTAGAATATTTGGAACAAATTCAAATGAAGTAATAATCTCTCTTGAACACATCTCTTTATCTCAAAAGTCCCTAGAGCTAGAAGACTTGAATCTTGCCAAACATGAGTAACTGACTGCCAAGTTGACTTGAAAGAACCCATCAAAGTATATTGAAACTATATTGATAAGAATACTGAGCCGCACATCAATAAGTAAATTTAAGTAAGACAAGTAATATTTAATCTACCCAGAAAGAGGCAGCAGCCTTGGTCCATAACATCAAACACTCCCTGCAGCACCATTTCTTTCTAATAGAAGGAATCTTCCCAAGATGCATTGATGTGAAGAAGAGAATTGCAAAATGTAGAGTCTGTAAGAATCAAAATGTAATTTATCTATTTATTGGAAAGATATGCAGTCATGGTTCTGCCATTCATGAATATGAAAGCTTTCAAATGAGGCATGGATCTCAGTGAAATGGAATAAAAACAACCTTCAGTCTGTTCATTTATCTCCTCAATTTCTACTTAATATTAACTGAATAACTATTTTTACTACAAAGTAATTATTTTCTGAAAATCTATAGTGCAGATGCATTCCATGACTATCCCTTATCATAGCTCGTTATGAGTTCCAGTGAGCATATGTTCTCTAGTACTCTATATTTAGCAGTGTGCTGAATCTTCTGTGTCAAAAAGACCTTGTCCCAGGCTCACGAGTGTCAGGTGATGTGCTCCATTAAAAGCTGGTAATTTAAAATGCATCAATACATTCAATCAAGCAAATGCAAGTAAATCACTTTGAGATAAAGAACATGTATAATGTCTATGCAATCATTATGCTTCAGATTCTAGAGGGTTAAATATGGAGAACTGATGTATAGCAAGACATCATTCTCTTCCTTTCATGTTCACAAAACAAATAAACGTTCAGTACCCATGATAAGATAAAAATAACTTTCTATATTAGATAATATCTAACACCTCCTATGTGTGAATTT
This sequence comes from Rattus rattus, assembly GCF_011064425.1. Lineage (NCBI taxonomy): Eukaryota > Metazoa > Chordata > Mammalia > Rodentia > Muridae > Rattus > Rattus rattus. The sequence goes on from NC_046158.1 coordinate 71,427,275, forward strand.
ATTTTTCTGTAAGAAATTCATATTAACAAATAAATGTTGTCAGTATATCGACACATATTTCATAATTAAGTGATATTTTCTAACAGCACATTGAGAAAATAATTCACAGTAGAACCCAGAAAATGTTTTAGCTTAACATTGATGAAAATATATTTTCTAATACCTTATGAACCATCACAAATCTTATGTGCATAAAATTATTAAAAAACTAATGTGGTAAATATAATAAAGAACATTTCTTTTTTAATGTAGAAATCTTATCCTCTCTTCTTTTTTTATTATTAGATATATTTCTTTACTTACATTTCAAATGTTATTCCCTTTCCCAGGTTCCTGTGCATAAGCCCCCATTCCCTCCCCTCCCCCATACAGGTATTCCCCCCATCCTTCCCACCTACTGCCTCCCATATTCCTCTGTACTGGAGGTCCAATCTTGGCAAGACCAAGGGCTTCCCCTTCAACTGGTGCCCCAACAAGGCTATTCTCTACTGTATATGCAGTTGGAGCCCTGGGTCAGTCCACGTATAGTCTTCAGGTAGTGGTTTAGTCACTGGAAGCTCTGGTTGGTTGGTGTTGTTGTTCTTATAGGGTTGCAAGTTCCTTCAACTCTTTCAATCCTTTCTCTAATTCCCCCCAAGGGGGTCCTGTTTTCAGTTCGGTGGTTTGCTGCTAGCATTGACCTCTGTATTGGACATGCTCTGGATGTGTCTCTCAGGAGAGATCTACATCCGGTCCCTTTCAGCATGCATTTTTTAGCTTCATCAATCTTATCTAGTTATGGTGGCTGTATATATATGGGCCACATGTGGGGCAGGCTCTGAATGGCCTTTCCTTGAGTTGCTGCTCAAAACTTTGCTTCCATATCCCCTCCTATGGATACTTTTTTCCCTTTTAGGAAGGAGTGGTAACATTTTGGTCATCCTTCTTCTTGAGCTTTCTGTGGTCTGTGGATTGCATCCTGGGCAATTAGAGCTTTGGGGCTAATATCCACTTATTAATGAGTGCATACCAAGTGTGTTTTTCTATGATTGAGTTACCTCACTCAGGATGATATTTTCTAGTTCATTCCACTTGCCACTTGGTCCTCAAGTAGTTCAATGTTCAATTTTCTGAGGAACCTCCACACTGATTTCAAGAGTGGTTGCACCAGTTTGCAGTCCCACCAACAATGAAGGAGTGTTCCTCTTTCTCCACATCCTTGCCAGCATCTGCTGTCACCTGAGTTTTTGATCTTAGCCATTCTGACTGGTATGAGGTAGAATCTCAGGGTTGTTTGATCTGCATTTCCCTGATGACTAAGAATGTTGAACATTTCTTTGGGCCATTTGATAATCCTCAGCTGAGAATGTTTTGTTTACCTCTGTACCATTTTTTTAATGTGTTATTTGGCTCTCTGGAGTCTAACATCTTGAGTTCTTTGTATATTTTGGATATTAGCCCTCTATCAGTTGTATGATTGGTAAAGATCTTTTCCCAGTATGTTGCTTGCTGTTTTGTCCTAATGACATTGTCTTTTGCCTTATAGAAGCTTTGTAGTTTTATGGAGTCCCATTTGTCAATTCTTGATCTTAGAGCATAAGCTATTGGTGTTTTGTTTAGGAAATTTTGCCCAGTGCCCATGTGTTTGAGACTCTTCTACACTTTTTCTTGAGAAATCAAAAACATTTCTTATCATAGTGTACTCCAATTGAAAATTCTTCTCAACAATATCAAATAAGTGCATCATATCCCATATGTGCATTCACCTACTATCCTTGAAAAATATCATAGTTACTGCTAAAGGCCTTTTGGAAAAGCCATACCTAAAACAATTACTTTCCTTTTAAACAAATATTACAAAATATAAACATATATAAAAGACTTTAAATGGAGATGATGTGAGATGAATGGGAGATAATACTCCAACTGGACAATGTGTGCTAGTAAGTACAACCCAAGTATGAGTAAAAAGGCTCTTTATTGTAGAGTCATTGGATAATGGGATCCCATATATCCCAAACATTAGATTATTACATGGCTGACATGTCTCTCTTTTACCCGAATCTCATAACTTGACCTAATCCTGAAGATTCTATATTCTGGAGTCATAGGACATGGAGAAAGCAATTTGTTACTGACCTGGCTAGCTCTTATGCTGCTAAAAGGTGTCACTCATGTTACTTAAGGAGAAAAGTAATCATTAATATCACTTAGCTGTGAACTGTGCAGGTTAAAATAATGACCAGCCTGCCATAATATGCCTACTGATACAACAGTGGCATGGATTTTATGAGAGTAGCAACTGCTTTTGGATTAGCTCAAAGGTCCACCTTGTGAAATGGGACCTCTGTTAACATGACTAGGAACATATAGGAATATAGGTCCTAATATAATCCTAATATTATTATTCTGATAAATGAGCATAATAAAAAATGCCTAATAACTTATTGGAATAACTATAGACCATTGAATCTCTCAATATTCTTCAAAGAAGACTCTTCTTGTACTAAAGGACAATTAACACATTACTCAAAACTAGTTAGTCAATAAGACAACCAACAGATTGGAAAAAAATCAGCACTAATCCTACATTCCATAGAGGGTTAATATCACAAGTACATAAAAACCTCAAGAAGCTAAAGCCAAACAACCCATGCAAACGATAGGGTATAACACTAAGCAAAGAATTCACAACAGAGCTATCGCAAAAGGCTGAGAAGTAATTAGAGAAATGTTCAAAGTTCTTTTCTAATTGAATATTTTATGTATTTATATTTCAAATGTTCTCCCCTTTCCTGGATCTCCCTCTCCCATTCTGCTTCTCCTGCTTCTATAAGGATGCTCCCCCTCCAACCTAAACACACTACACTGGGAAAATGAACTGTCATAGGTCCAAGGGCTTCTCCTCTTATTGATGCCAGACAATGCCATCCTCTGCTACATAGGCAGCTAGATCCATGGGTCCCTCCATGTGCACTCTTTGGTTAGTGGTTTAGTCCCTGGGAGTTCTAGGGGATCTGGTTGGTTGGTATTGTTGTTCTTCCTATGGGGTTGCAAACCACTACAGCTCCTTCAGTCTTTTCTCTAATTCCTCCCTTGGAGTCCCCTTACTCAGTCGAATGGTTAGCTGTAAGCATCCTCATCTGTACCAGTAAGACTCTGACATAGCCTCTCAGGAGACATCCATATCAGGCTTCTGTCATCAAGCACATCTTACAAGATAGATAGCCAGACTAAACAGGGGGCACCCAGAGACAGTATCCAAATTAAAAAAAAAATCAGAAATGAAAAGGGAGTCATAAAAACAGAAAACAAGGAAATGTTTTAAAAATTTATCAGATCCTACTACAAAAGCCTATACTCAATAAAACTGGAAAATCTGGAGGAAATGGACATTTTTCTAGATAGATATCAGGTATCGAAGTTAAATCAGGAACAGAAAAACAGTCCCATATCACGCTAAAGAAATAGAAGAAGGCATTAGAAGTCTACTAACCCAAAAAGCCCAGGACCAGATGGTTTAGTACAGAAATTTATCAGACCTTCAAAGATGTAATACCAATTCACTTCAAGCTATTCCACACAAAAAAAAAGAAAGAAAGAAAGAAATACCACCCAATTTGTTCTTTGAAGCCACAATTACACTTATACCTAAACCACATAAAGACCCTACAAAGAAAGAAAACTTCAGACCAATTTCCCTTATGAATTCACTGTAAAAATACTCAATAAAATTCTTGCAAACTGAATTCAAGAACACATCAAAACGATTATTCACCATGATCAAGTAGGGCTTCATCCCAGGGATCCAGGGATGGTTCAATATACCAAAATCTAGCAACATAATCCACTACATAAACAAACTCAAAGAAAAAAAAACACATGATGATCTCATTAGATGCTGAGAAATCATGTAACAAAATTCAACACTCCTTCATGGTAAAAGCCTTAGAAAGATCAGGAATTTAAGGCTACCACCTAAACATAGTAAAAGCAATATACGGCAAACCAGTAGCCAACATCAAAATAAATGGAGAGAAAATTGAAGCAATTCCACTAAAATGAGGGACTAGAAAAGACTGCCCACTCTCCCTACCTATTCATTATAGTACTTGAAGTCCTAGCAAGAGCAATTAGACAACAAAAAGATGTCAAAGGGTTATAAATAGGAAAGGAAGAAGTTAAAGTATCACTATTTGCAGATGAAATGATAGTACACTTAAATGACCCAAAAATTTCATCAGAGAACTCCTAAAGCTGATAAACAACTTTAGCAAAGTGATTGGATATAAAAATAACACAAGAAAAATCAGTAGCCTTCCTCTACTCAAAGGACAAACAGGCTGAGAAAGAAATTATGGAGATGAGACCCTTCACAGTAGTGACAAATAATATAAAATACCTTAGTGTTACTTTATCCAAGCAAGTGAAAGATTTATGACAAGAATTTCAAGTCTCTGAAGAAAGAAATTGAGATCTTAGAAGATGGTAAGACCTCCCATGCTCATGGATTGTCAGGATTAATATAATAAAAATGGCTATCTTGCCAAAAGCAATCTACAAATTCAATGAAATTCCCATCAAAATTCCAACTCAATTCTTCATAGAGTTAGAAAGGTCAATTTTCAAATTCGTCTGAAATACAAAAACACCGAGGATATCCAAAACTATTCTCAACGATCAAAGAACTTCTGGGAAAATCACCATCCTTGACCTCAAGCTATATTACAGAGAAATTGTGATAAAAACTGCATCACACGGGTACAGAGACAGGCAGGTAGACGAGTGGAATAGAATCGAAGACCTAGAATTGAATACATACACCTATGGTCACTTGATCTTTGACAAAGGAGCTAAAACCATCCACTGGGGAAAAAAGACAGCATTTTCAACAAATGATGCTGGTTCCACTGGCAGTCTGCATGTAGAACAATGCAAATCAATCCATTCTTGTCTCCTTGTTACAAAGTTCAAGTCCAAATAGACCTCCACATAAAACCAGATACACTGAAACTAATAGAAGAGAAAATGGGGAAGAGCCTCGAACACACATAGGCACAGGGAAAAAAATGTCCTGAACAGAATACCAAAGACTTATACTCTAAAATCAAGAATCAGCAAATGGGACCTCATAAAATTGCAAAGCTTCTGTCAGGCAAAGGACACTGTCAATAAGACAAAATGGCAACCAACAAATTTGAAAAAGATCTTTACCAATCCTACATCCAATAGTGGGGTAATACCTAAGATATACAAAGAACTCAAGAAGTTTGACTCCAGAGAACCAAATAATCCTATTAAAAACAGAGTACAGAGCTTAACAAAGAATTTTCAACTGAGGAATACTGAATGGCTGAGAAGCACTTAAAGAACTGTGCAAAAACCTTAGTCATTAGGGAAATGCGAACCAAAATAAGTCTGAGATTTCACCTCATATCAGTCAGAATGGCTAAGTTCAAAGTCCTTTATGAACAGAGAAATGCAAATTAAATCAATCCTGAGATTCCACCTTTATACCAATCAGAATTGCTAAGATCAAAAACTTAGAAGACAGCACATGTTCTTGAGAATTTGGAGAAACAGGAATACTGCTCCATTGAAGTTGGATTGCAAACTGGTACAACCACTTTGGAAATCAATCTGGAGATGCTTTAGAAAATTGGAAATAGATCTACCTGGTGATCTAGCTATACCATGTTTGGGCATATATCCAAGAGATGTCCCACCATGCCTCAGGGGCATGTGTTTCACTAGTTCATAGTGGGCTTGTTTGTGATAGCCAGAAACTGGAAACAACCCTGCTGTCCCACAACAGAATAATTGATACAAAAAATGTGGTTCATTTACACAATGGAATAATACTCAGCTATTAAATACAAGGACCCTTGACTTTTACAGGCAAGTGTATGGACCTAGAAAATATCATCCTAAGTGAGTTAACTCAGACCCATAAGGACATGCATATGTATGTTCTTACTAATAAGTGGATGTTGGCCAAGAAAAAAAAGTACATAATACCCAGTATACAATCCACAGAACTCAAAACAGTTAACAAGCCAAGGAGCCCAAGTTAAATACCTCAAACCCACTTGGGAGGGAGAAGAAAACAATCATAGCAGAGGAAGGGAGAAAGGCACCTGGGTGGGAAAGAGGAGAGCAAAGGGAAGAGGGGAACACAGGAGAAAGAGTGGAAGCAGGCAACCTCGAGAGAATGAAGGTCTAAAGACCCTCCAGAATGTACCAGAGACCTAAGATAGGGTTGACTCTCAGGACTCAAAAAGAGGAACCTTAAATGAAATGCCCTACAATGGGAAAGGGTACTTGCAGAGCCCACCTCCAGCAGAAAGACAGGGAATCAAGTAAGGGATGGGGTTGACATTCCAGTCAAAAACTCTGACCTTTAGTTGTTCTTATCTGAAAGAACTGCAGGGACAAACTAGAGAAGAGAAGAGAAGAGTCTGAAGAAAAGAAGGTACAGTGATAGGCCTAAATTGACATCTAGCTCAAGGGGAAGGCCCAAGGCCTGACACTATCACTGAGGCTATGGTGTGTTAACAAATAGAGGCCTATCATGACTGCCCTCTGAAAGGCCCAAGAAGCAGTTGAGAGACTCAGGTGCAGATATTTACACCCTACAAATGGAATTAATAGAAGCTGCTGACCCCTGTGGTTGAATTGGGAAAAAGCTGGAAGAAGCAGAGGAGGAGGGCAACCCTGTAGGAGGACGGCAGTCTCAACTAACTTCAACCATTGACATCTCTCAGACACTGTGCCACCAACCAGTCAACATACACCAGCTGTAATGAAGCCCCCAACACATACAGCATATGACTGCTGGGTTTGGACTCAGTCAGAGAAGATACACCTAACTCTCAAGAGACTGGAGGCTCCAGGGAGTGGGAAGATCTGGTGTGGTGGTGGTGTAGAGGGATGGGGATATCTTTGTGGTGATGGGAGAAGGAAGTATATGATGTAGAACAGGCAGAGGGTAGACCAGGAGGTCAATAAAATCTGGACTATAAAAGAAGATTAAATAAAATTAAAAAGAAAAGAAATACAGGAAAATACAATCAAGCAGGCAAAAGAAATGAAGGAAATGAAGGAAATGGTCTGAAATCTAAAAATGGAAATAGAAGCAATAAAGAAAAGACAGATAGAGACAAACTTGGAGATAGAACACCTTGGAAAGAGAACAGTAACTATAGGCACAACCATCACCAACAGAAAACAAATGATAGAAGAGAGAATCTTAGGCATAGAACATACCATAGTAGGAATGGGTACATCGATCAATAATAAAATGCCAAATGTAAAAAGTTCCTAACTCAAAACATCCAGGAAATTAGGAACACTATGAAAAGACCAAACCCAAGAGTAATAAGAATGGAGGAGGAAGAAGATTCCCAATTCAAAGATCTAGAAAACATTTTCATCAAATCATAGAAAAAAACTTCCCTAAGCTAAATAGAAGGCTATAAACATAGAAGAAGCTTACAGACCACCAAGAAAATTGGACCACAAAAGAAAATCCTCCTGCAACAGAATAATCAAAACACTAAATGTACATTACAAAGAAAGAATATTAAAAGCTGCAATGTAAAAAGGCAAGTAACAAAAAAGGCACACCTATCGGAATCATACCTGACTTCTCAACAGAGATTCTAAAAGCCAGAAGATCCTGGGTGATGTCTTACAGACACTAAAAGACCACAGTTGTCATCCCAGACTACTATACCCAACAAAATTCTCAATCACCTTATATGGAGATACCAAGATATTCCATGACAAAACCAAATTTAAGCAAGATCTTTCAACCAGTACAGCTCTACAGAGGATAATACAAGAGGATAATAAAATTCCAACATAAAGAAGGTAACTATGCCAAAGAAAACTCAAGAAATTAATCACGCCAGAGAAAAACCAAAAGAAGAGAATCATACACACTCGATACCACCTCCAACATCAAAATAATAGTATCTAAAAATCATCAGTCATTAATATCTCTGATCATCAACTAGCTTAATTCACCAATAAAGACACAGGCTAACAGACCATCCATAAACAGGATCCATCAATCTGCTGTATGCAAGAAACATACCTAAACAACAAAGATAGACACTACCTTGAGTAAAGGACTGGAAAAAGTTTTTCCAAGCCAATGGATCCAAGAAAAAAGCTGTAGTAGATATTCTAATGCCTAACAAAATAGATATTCAGCCAAAAGTTATAAAAGTTGGGGAAGGACACTTCATACTTATCAAAGGAATAATACAATGAGATGAAATCTCAATCCTGAACTTCTATGTCCCTAATGTAAGAATACCCACATTCATCAAGGAAACTTTACTAAAACTCAAAACACATTGAACCCCACAAATCAACACCCCTTTCTCACCAATGGATGGGCCCTCAACACAGAAAATTAACAGAGACACAATAAAACTGACTGATGTTATGAACCAAATGGATTTAACAGATATCTAGAAAACCATTCACCCAAAACAAAAAGAATATAGTTTCTTCTTCTCAGAATGAAAAAAAAAACAAAAGAACAAAAAATTCTCCAAAATGAACAATATAAGCAGGCACAAAGTAAGCCTCAATGTATTCAAGCAGATTGAAACAACCCCTTGAGTCCTATTAGATCACCACAAATAAAGACTGGAATTCAACAACAACAGACAAAACAGAAGGTCCACATCACATACTCATGGAAACTGATCAACTGTCTATTCAATGAAAACATGATAACATAAGGAATCTATTGGGACCTGTTGAAAGTGATGGTAAGATGAAAATTCATAGCACTAGGTGCTTTCATAAAGAAATTTGAGAGATCTCATGCTAACAACTTGACAGCACACCTAAAAGCTATAGACACAGAAAATTAACAGAGAAACAATAAAACTGACTGATAAACAAAAATAAACAAACACTCCAAAGAGGGGTACATGGCAGGAAATAGCAAAACTCAGGGCTGAAATCCATCAATTAGAAACAAAACAAAAAATCAACAAACCAAGATCTGATTCTTTGAGAAAAATCAATATGATAAGCAAACCTTTAGCTAGAGAAACAAAAAAGTTCTGAGACAGTATAAAAATTAACAAAATCAGAAATGAAAAGCAAACATAACAACAAAAATTGAAGAAATCAAAAAGACATTTTGTGGGGTGAGAATTTACTGATATAAATCTGTTTGATAAATTACAATCTAGAGTTTTGATGTTGCTGGGGAACAGGGATTTGTGACAGCTAACGGTGAGATGGGCCTTCATTACATGGGGCTGGCATGGCAGCAACCCACCTTGGGATAGAGACATTCCAGGAGCTTCGGGAGAGAGAGTCTGCCAAAATGAGGACACCCACTGGTGCCATGTGGCCCGCTGGTGCCAACACTAGCATGAGATGTTGTTCCATTTTTAACCATTTTTAATATTTCCCACTATACAGTACAGCTTGCAGTCAGGGTTGGTGATTGCCTCACAAGTTGTTTTTTTGTTTGTTTGTTTGTTTTTTGGGTTTTTTTTGTCATGAATTGTTTTTGCTATCCTAGGTTTTTTGTTCTTCCACATGAAATTGAAAATTGCTTTTTCCACATCTGGGATGAATTCTGCTGGAATTTTGATGGGGATAGCAATGAATCTGTAGTTTGCTTTTGGCAAGATGGCCATTTTTACTACGTTAATCCTAACAATCCATGAGCATGGGAGGTCTTTCCTTCTTCGAAGGTTTTCTTTGATTTCTTTCTTTAGTGACTTGAAGTTGTTGTCATACAGACCTTTCACTTGCTTGGTTAGAATTACACCAAGATATTTAATACCATGTGTGGCTATTGTGAATGGTATTGTTTCCTTAATTTCTTTCTCTGCCCATTTATCATTTTTGTATAAAGGAAGGCTGCTGATTTGTTTTAGTTTATTTAATATCCAGCCACTTTGCTGAAGTTGTTTATCAATCATAGGAGTTCTCTGGCAGATGGGACCAAAAAGACCACCTCCAGTAGAGAGACAGGGTCCCAGTGGAAGGATGGGATCACTGACCAGTCTTCAACTTTTAGGACCCAGAATTGTTCCTGTCTAAAGGAAATGCTGGAACAAAAATGGAGGAGAGACTGAAAAAAGGGTATCCAGAGACTGGTCCAACTTGGGATCTATCCCAAGGGCAGACACCAAACCCTGATGCTATTACTGATACCACATTGTGCTTCCAGACAGGAGTCTATCAAGGCTGTCCTCTGAGAGGTTCTACCAGCAGCTGACTGAGAAACATGCAGATACTTACAGTCAATCTTTAAACTGAGGTCAGGGACCACTATGGAAGAGTTATGGGAAGGATTGAAGGAGCATAAGAGGATGGCAACTCCATAGGAAGAACAACAGTATGAACTAACCCAAACCTCTCAGAACTCCCAGAGGCTAAGCCACCATCCAAAGTGCATACATATGGGAAGGTGTGTGGCCCCCAGTACATAGTACAGCAGAGGACTGCCTTGTCTAGATTCAGTGAAAATGGATGTGATTAAGTAGATCTCCAGGGAAGGAGGATGCTAGCAGGGTGAGGTGAAAGTGGGTGGGTGGGGAAGCACCTTCTCAGAAGCAAAGAGTAGGGAGTGAAGAACTCTGGGAAGGGGGACCAGAAATGAGGCAGTATTTGGCATGTAAATAAATACAATAATTTAATAATTTAATTAAATAAAAATTATACAGTTCAAAATATATACACGTATAATCAAAGTATACTTTAAAATATGTTAATTGAAAGAATATTGCATCAGTCTTTCTCCTTTTTACCACTCCCTTCAGTCTATCCCAGAAGTTCTCCCTCTAATTCCCCTCATGTTCCCTCACTCCAAGTTAATAGCTTCTTTTTCTCAGCTATTATTGTTACTTGATACGTATGTATATATGTATGTATGTATGTATGTATGTATGTATGTATGTATATATGTGTAGAAATATATGAGTACAACATACTGAGTTGGCTTTTGGTTTTGTGTTCATATACTGACTATGATGTATTGGATAACCTAACCACAATGAACTAAAAATCTCATTGGGAAAGGATAACAGAATAGTATTGGGAAGGCATGTATAATGTTATTCAATGATTTTGATAATAATCTAATAATAAAATAAATAATAAAAAACTGAAACTATGAATCAACTACATATATTAGTGAATACATAAAATTATTATATAATATTTTAAAATAAAAGCTGCAATATATACCTGCACTTAAAAAAGTGAAGATATTTTATGCTGAACCTCAATTTCTATTGACTTTTTATATCTAAATCAGCTACTTTGAATAGTCTCACTAATGGACATAATTAAAAGCAATGATATTACATTGTATTAAATGTTTTATAAATATATTTTAGCGTTCTTTCAACAAAAGGTTTTGTATATATATATTAAGCAAAATTATGAGAAATTTATTATCTTCAATTGAGTCTTTTATTGCTTATATACATATTATTATATTGCATGTCTTAAATATACATACCAAGATATAAAACAACAATGAAAGCAAAAACAGAATTGTACAACATAGCTGGTTTCTATATTAAAATGACAGCTATTTTATCTTCTGCAAAGATAAGTGGAGGGAAATGGATGCAAATTAATTACAATTTCTTGTGATTATGTTAACATATTTATTTAAATTCAATAAGTGAAATATTGAAGTTGAACACAAATATGAAGAAATATGGTGGTTATTGAAAATGTATAAAAATATGAAAATGACTATCTTGAATAATAAGAAAATTGAATATGTTAATTAGTAAAGAATATTAAAATATTTCTGGCTGATTTTAGTGTCATATTCAAGAACTAATATCTGGTTACATTAACTGAAAGCTATCTAACAAAATGTTCACTGGAAGTATTCTTAGCTACTCAAATATATTACCCAAATATCCTCAAATGTAAGGATGTAGACACTCTGGTGGAGAATGAAGATAAGCCTAAATCAATGTTCACAATGTAACTATATAAATAGCATTATGAACAGACATAGCAAAACAAACTTAATATAAAAACCTCACTCGATTCCAAAATTGTATTACCACATTTCTTTGTAATGAATTAAGTCATCGAGTATTTCCAAAATTATGATTTCTTCATTAAAAAATAATAAACCATTTTCCTCTATGTCCTACTACACTTTTAACTGAGAAGAATGATGGACAAGATCAGTTTATTTTTCTCTTTCATTGCAATAGTAACTAAACTCTATTGTAACAGTAAGTAAACCCAGTGCATTTTCTCTTGCAGGAGTTCTTTATTGAACCAACCCTAAACATAAACAAATAAATTATTCTGCTTTATGTTTTGTATATTAAAAATATTCCTAGTAGAGACCGGGATGACTCAGCAGTTAAGAGCACTGACTACTCTTTCAGATGTCCTGAGTTCAATTCCCAGCAACTACATGGTACCTCACAACCATCTGTAATGTGTTCCAATGACCTCCTCTGGTGTGTCTGAAGACAGTTACAGTGTACTCACATATATAAAATAAATAATTAATTATTTTGTAAAAACTATCCCTAGTGAATTCATTGAGCAAGCACAATCATTGTGATCTCTTACTGTCTGATGTTGCCCTAGAATGACTATCCTCTTTAAAAACAAGACTTCCTTAGTGTACCTGAATGTAATATTTTAGGCCAAAGTTTAAGCATAGAACTTTTTATTTCTGAATTTCTCAAGGTATATATTAAGGGATTCAACATGGGAGTGACAACTGTGTAAAAAATAGTAACTGATTTATCAATAGGAAAATTGGAAACAGGTCTAACATACATGAAAATGCAAGGAACAAAAAATAGGACAACCACCAAGATGTGAGAGCTGCAGGTAGATAGGGCTTTGCGCTTCCCTTCCTGACTGTGAGTCTTAAGAGAATTTAGAATGATTCCAAAGGAGGCTAGCAGAATAATAAACACCACCATACAGATTGCCCCATCATTGGCAATGACAGTAAGACCAAGGAAGTATGTGTCACTGCACACCAGCACCAATAATGGATACATGTCACAGGCAAAGTGGTCAATGACATTGGGACCACAGAATGGAAGGTCATAAACAAAGAGAACTTGAGCCACAGAGTGTGCAAACCCTCCAACCCAGGTTGCAACCAACAGGAGGATGCAAACCTGGTGATTCATGATGGTCAAATAGTGCAGTGGTTTACAGATGGCAACATAGCGATCATAAGCCATTGCCACCAGAAGGAAGATCTCAGTTGCACCAAATAAGTGTTCTACAAAGAGTTGACCCATGCAAGCTCTGAAGGAGATTGTCTTTTTATTGCAGAGTAAGTCCATAATCAACTTGGGTGAGATGGCAGTGGAATAAACAGCATCCATGAGTGACAGATAGGCAAGGAAGAAGTACATTGGGGAGCTCAAGGAGGGAGTGGCAATGATTGTCACCATAATGAGCAAATTGCCTGCCATGGTCACAACATACATGAGTAGAAACAAGATAAATAATGCTTTTTGCCCAACAGGATCCTGAGTGAGACCCAGTAGGATAAATTCTGTGACACTGTTATTTTTTCCCATTTACTCTTCTGTGAGGCTTATTTCAGAGACAGATTAGGAAAACAGGATCTGCCATGAATTGTGAATAAGACCATGAATCTGTTGGTTTTAAAACACATCTTTATTACTTCCTTCTATAGGGTGAATTGTAGTTAGGTTTTTGTTAAACAGCTATTGAGTTCCTCTCATAAATATCACCATAGAACTCTTAATAATGTCATAAAGGCTAAGGTCTATCTCAAGACCTCAGTGGAATACCATATAGAAAGGTAGACAATGGTATAACAGTAATTCAGATACTTAAAACTACTAAAACACATTTTATTCTGGTTTCATCTTCAGTTAAAGCCACCTAAAAATGTTATTAGTAGTGTTATTAGCTAAATACATATGCTACCCAAATACCCTGAAATGAAAGGGCATAGCCACTGGGGTGAGGAATGTGTATACAGTGTAGCTATGTATTGTAGCTATACAATTCTATTTACATACAGAGAATAACTATGCAGGGAAAGGTTCCTCCTTTTAAAACATCTGCAAACAGGAGTGATAACAAATGCTAAATACTTTTACTAAGAGATAACAAGTCTCTTTAGTTGGTAATCATTATGAAGAATATTTTACAATATGATTGTGCAGCATTCAAAAGCACCCATACTGTAACAACCAGATTAATGCAATTAGACCTCCCAGAAAAATACAGATTCTTCACATCTTAAAAGACTCTTGTTGTTTATATATCTCTCATTTGATCACTAAAATCTGAATTTTGAACTGTACCAAATAACCCCAACATTAATTAGCACATTGCTACCTATATCAGTTAATTCAATTGACAGCTAGGCCTTTCAGGAGCTATTGTTTTATTCATTTCATCTTTGCACATATCAATTCTTATCAAAATAATACACTATCAGGATTTTTACAAATGTTTTAACCTGACTTTAACTCACCCCCTGACTGACACTCACTATAATATCTCTGGCTAGTAGTATATTTGCTTTATAATTCTGTTGTTGTAGAAAATAGAAATTATAAAGATACTCAAGAATGGGGCATGATTTTAAGTAATACTTGTCCTAAGTACTAAGAGCGTTCAAATAGAAGTTCAGCATCTGGATGACTAAACACATGACACTTAATTAAAAATACATAATCAAGTCTGCATTTAGATAACATTTAAAAGTATTTACAAATAAACTCAGGTTGTAGTTTAAAAATAAAAAGATTAAATACATTAATTTAGATTCCATTCTAGTCAAAACTATGCAGTATTTCTGACCTACACTTATGGACTTTCTGGAAAGCTTTTTTTTTCATATTTGTGTAATCGAATAATAATTTCCAAACTTATTACTGTTTCCTGAATAAAGTTAACAAAGAATAAATGGTATATTGCAACTACTGTGACTAAATAATTACTGTCATTTTTTATTCATGTGATAGAGCCGAAGCCACACTTGAAAGAAGAGAAATCACTATAGACCCATGAACCATACATGTGTACAGAAGTATCATGTCATGTTCATTCATTAACTGTTTGACACTGGGAAATGTCACCATCCTTCTGTCTCCATTTAATTATTTAACCATGGAAACATCAACATCCACTTTATAGGGTTTTTGATTTGATTTTTTTTCATGCGAAATACCTGAAGCATTGATGAAATTTAAAGGTATGGTAGCTCCTGCTGATGTTCTTGAGTATTTCACTGGAAATATCAGCTCAGAATTAATTAATTATAAGCATTCTATGTCAAAAAAGATTGCGAACAAAGCCTAACATTCTAAGACTAGTATAGCATACTTCAGGGACCACCTCGGGACATAGATTAAAAAGTATATATCTTTAAATTATCTGTTTAAGTATACAAAGACATTAAGTATGCATAGGTACCAACAACATTTACCTGGAAGGAATTATTTTAACTTAAAGAAAGCAGGTTAAATTCATTCACATGCACTTGGTGGTAAAGCAGGACTTGTACAGAGTCAGAGCTCTCTTGAGAAGCCAACTGTACTTGCACCTTCTCCGTGTCTCATCTACATTACCGCTTCTGTCTGACTCAGTGGCTGCTGTTGTCCTTGAAGACATAAGTCTGATAAAAGGAATCCCTGTTGTAATGCACAGGAATATAAAATAATGTGTGTTTGACAATGTCCCTTTATTATGCCATTTCCTACATTGTCTACATTATCAGTTCTGCGTCACTAGGGTAAATCTAGTGACTCATGTAATTGTTTATATAATAGAGTAGAAAGAGGGTACTTAAACTATATCATACTTAAGTGCATGAAACTAAACAAAATTATCAAAGATTTTGTTCTATCAAAAAAATTGAATAATATAAATCTCTTCAATTTAAATGACTGTCAACAGTTTCAAGAAATAAGTAACCCAGTTTGCTAACAACACTTTAAAGAGAGATAAAAGAAAGAAGCTGCTTGATTTGAGAGGTAATAAGGTGGACAAGGGAGGAGTTGGAGAAAATAAAAGGAAGAGGGAAGTTATATAATTATATTCTAATTGTGAAATACATTTAACATAATAGTAAAATGTAAAAGGTAAGGTAGATGTGTTAAAATAATAGATTTTTACAACCATTAAAATTGGATGAAGTTATGTCATTTGAAAGATATGGTATAGACTAGACATAATGATGTTAAGCTCATTAAGTCAATTTCAAAAATGGTAATTTAATATTTTCTTTCATTTATGATGACATAAATATAGAAACTAATCTGTGTTTGGGAACCAGTAGGACTAGAGGAAAGGGAGTTAGGAGAAAGAAGAATCGGCTAAAATTACATGCTGTGGAGAAAGGAAGACATGGAGAAAGAATGAAGGATCAGCTCAAATTGCATGATATTCCTCAGGAAAGTGGCCCAGTGTAACCTGGCAAAATCAAACAATTGAGCTACCATGTATAATAATTCTAGGTTACATTATATAACACAGTTCTCTACATCCAGGTCTATTTTAAGATATACATATAAAACCCTACATGGAGCTATCAAACATAAATAAACATCTTTCCTGTTATACTGTAAGCAATTAGGATAATCTGAAATTTAGAATTTCATATGTGTATATAACATATACATATATATAGTTAGTATATCATGTAAAATATAATAAATATAATATCACATAAACTAAAGTAATAAGTCAATGATGGTTTCTTATCAAATTGGAGAACAAACAAAATCATTCTGCAACAAAGACAAAATACATGATATATAATCTTATTAATCTGTTCCTCCATTAATTTATTTATATACATTTAAAATATATATTAAAATAGCAACTGCATTTCAGTGTATCTAGACATGTTTAGCTAATAGCTCTTGAGAGTGATCTCACAATACTCCCATCTTCAATCTTATTCTTCTTTGAGAAAAAAATATATTTTTTACTATGTTAACAACAAATATTTCATTTATCTATGTGCGTTTTTTTGGTTGTTTGGCACACAGAAAATACTTCCAAATTCACTTTGTTTCCAACAAACATGTTTCAACAAAACTCCCTTTATCTCAGTATTTCAGGAAAATATAAAAACATCTAAATGACAATTTAAAATATCAAAAGCACATTAAGTATTGATTCAAAACTTCTTATAAAAAGTAGTTGAAAATTCTCACCTTCAGGAAAATGTCTTCATATGATAACAAATACACTAAGCTTACATTTTATGTAAAATATTAAATAAAAATGAATGTGCCAGCCTCATTAGTAATACTGACATATATTGATAAAATTTTAATCACACTTTTCTCTTTTCTCTATCAGTGAAGTCCTCCAAAAGGACTTTGATTTAAGAGTATCTCTGTGCCTCAAGAATATGCTAAGTAAACCATAAGTGAAGGCTGTGATCTCAGTTCTTGAAAACTGATAAAGAAGGTTCTTCATGACTAGAATATGTCTTTAGTCTTTAAAGAATTCAAGTAGAATCATTCTAAAGCCTACTTCTTTCTAATAAAACATATCCCAATATATGGAAGAACCAGAAATTGATATCTTCCATGAACTCTGATAAGCAAAGATTAATTCAAGAACAAAAAATATGTACCTTAAGAACTAAACACCAACTGAGGGCATACCCTAGATGGAGCAGAATCGGAGTTTCCAAAGAACTTCTGGGTCAAGTTCTTCCATTTATGTTCATGATATAGTATGATATATGTGCATGATTGCTATTTTAATAAATAGGCTTGTTATAATATTTGGAATGAATTCAAATAAGGTAATCTCTCTTGAACAGATTTCTTCTCTTCACCAATCTCTGGAGGTAATAGCCTTGAATCTTGCCAAGAATGAATAGTTACCCACACGTTGACTTGGAAAACCTATAACTTGAAAAGAAAATTTCCAAAGTATAATTTCTGGGAAACTATAAGATGCACATTATGAATCATAAAGGAAATAATGTTTAGACCATGTAAAATAGAAAGCAGTCTTGGTTGAGATATCCATCCATACCCCATCAAATCATAGTCTTCCAATGGCTGTGAGAGACATTCTGTCAAAGGAACTTTAGGTGCTGAAGTGCAAAGCTGAGAATTGAGGAGCCTTCTAGAGTTTGCATTAAGGTTCTAATTCTTGAAGAGGTTAGCAATTAAAATTATTTCTCAGCATATATGGAAGCTTTTGTTAGTGGCACTTATCAATGGAATCACAATGATATTCATTCTCTTCATTTAATTTCTATACAATATTAATTTGATAACTATGATGTAATGAGGATGAAAACAATACTGAAATTAGTTTAATTAATAAAGAAATGCCAAAAATCTTATGTGATGATTCATCATAAAATATAGGTATTTGGACTAGAGTATGAGCTTTCTTGAGTTTATTATGTCTACCGTGTCATAAATTAGGGTATAGAACATGCTAGGTAAGCACTAATCATTAAATTATAACTTTAATACAACTATAGTTTAAATTGAAAATTGAAGCATTTACTGTCTCATGACACCAAGAATACCTGAAACTTCAAACTCTTTGAATACAAGTCTGCTCAAAGGTGTAGCTGAATTTTCTACTAGAACTTTTAATCCTGGCATCTATTTTTCATTCTTATTGGTTGGCAGTGAAGACTATCATTTCAATCTACCTATAGGCAATTTAGTAATCAGCTAAATGTATGAGGGTTGGACAAAGTCATAGCCAAAGTATCAGTGGTATAAGGAATGCAGAAATCCTTCTTAAGATAGACAAGAACAATGTCACATACAAATATCAATTAGCAGGAAAAAATGAAAAAATAAAGTAAATAATGTCTCTCATTTAAATAAATTATTTACTTCAACATTTTAAAAATGTTTAAGGGAAATTAAGAACAATATGTTGAGTATTTTAAAGAATGTAGCAATAAAATGTGTAATAATTTTAAAATCAATGGGATGAATAACTACATTTTCAAGATATTTTAATATATACAATAAACTGAATTATTCTGGAAAAAGAATTGGAAAAAGTATTTTATGATGAGAATACAAACTCAAGCTCCATTTTTATTACAGATTTGTTGGAGTATCAGAAGCAAAGGTACTTGTTAATCAATGCCCAAATTTCTGACCTAAAGAAACTGTAAGGCAGTTTTGTGTCACCAAGTAGATCTTTTTTCAACCTATCAAGTATTAGAATGTTTCATAAGACAGATATAAGAGGGCTACATAAGTGACAACCTGTTCATATCTGGACATAACCCTTTACTAAATAGATTTCTATTGTCTATCAAGGAAAGTTAAAAAAATCCAGTAGCTGTTTAATTCATGAAGCTGGATGTTTCATCTAGTCTTCAGTGTACAAAATAATTCTAAAAGAGTAGGTGATAATGCCAGTGGAAAAAAACTAGGCTTGCCAGCAAGAGTAAAGACAAGCAGGCAAAGAATAAAAGCTTATTCATCCATGCCATTTATACAGGCTTCAGCTAGAATATGTGGCCCAAACTGAAAGTGAATCTTTCTACCTCAAATGATCAAATTTGTGGTGGGTTATTCTACTTCAAATAATTTAAGAAAATCCCCGACCTGTATTCCTAGACACTTGAGTTTAGCTAATTCCAGAGGTACTTAGGCTGATATCCTAGAATAACCATCAAAATCAAGCATGTTCTAGTGTAAAATCACACACTGAAGAATACATGGTGTGATTGTCTGGATGAGAGTAGCCTGGTGGACACATATGATTGAATTCCCAGTTAATATAACTGTTTAAGAAGGATTAGAAGGTGTGGTCTTGTTTGAGAAGGTATATCACGAGGAGGCAGACTTTGAGGTTTCAAAAAGCTAAAACCATTATCACTGCAATGGCTATTCTGAGCTGTCAATTTTACTATATCTGGAATGAACTACACTCCAAATATAGAGTACACACCTGTGATCTGAACTTTGAGGCAGAAAAACAACATGCATTTGATCCAGACCTTAAGGCTGGAAGACACAGGGTTTGATCTGGAACTTGAGGTAGGTTAACACATGCCTTTAATCCAAATTTTTTAGAGGCTTGGATCTAAGAGTAGTTTATTTGATAACATTTTTATTGGATAGTTTATTTATTTGCATTTCAAATGTTATCCCTTCCCCAGTTCTCCCCTCTCCCACCAACCTACTCCCAACTCATCACCCTGGCATTCCCCTACACCGGGGAAAAGAGCCTTCACAGGACCGAGGGCTTCTCCCCCATTGATGCCAGACAATGACATCCTCTGTGATATATGCAACTGGAGCCATGCCCCCCATGTGTACTCTGGTTGGTGGTTTAGTCCCTGGGAGCTCTGGCATGTATGATTGCTTAATATTATGGTTCTTCCTATGGAGTTGTAAACCCCTTCAGCATCTTCAGTCCTTTCTCTAACTCCTCTATTGGAGTCTCCATACTCCATACAGACTGATGGTTAGATGCAAGCATCTGAATCAGTATCAATAAAACTCTGGCAGAGCATCTCAGGAGAAATCCATTTAAGGTTCCTGTCAGCAAGCACTTCTACGCATCAACAATAGTGCATATGGAATGGTGGGGCAATCCCTGGATGGCCTTTTTCTCAGTCTCTGCTCCACTCATTGTCCCTGTATTTCTTCCCATGAGCATTTTGTTCCCCCTTCTAAGAAGGACTGATGCATCCATATTTTGTTCTTTCTTCTTCTTGAGTTTCAAATGGTATGTGAATTATATCTTGGTTATTCCAAGCTTTTGAGCTAATATCCACTTATCAGTGAGTACATACCAGGTGTGTTCTTATGTAACTGGGTTAACTCACCAAAGATGGATGTTGGAGCATCTTTTGGGCATATGCCCAGGAGTAGTATAGCTGGGTCCTCAGTTAGAACTATGTCCAATTTTCTGAGGAATCACTAGACTGATTTCAAGAATACCAACTTGCAATCCCACCAACAAAGCGAGTTAACTTTTTTGATGTGAGCCACTTTAACTGGTTTGAAGTGGAATCTTAAATTGCATTTTCCCAATGACTAAAGATGTTGAACACTTCTCAGCCATTCCATATTCCTCAGTTGAGCATTCTTTGTTTAGCTCTCTACCCTATTTTTAGTACAATTATTTGGTTCTCTGGAGTCTAACTTCTTGAATTCATTGTGTATATTAGATATTAGCCTTCTATCAGACAGAGGATTGGTAACAATATTTTTCCAATCTGTTCTCTGTTGCCATTCTGTCCTAATGGCAGTATCCTTTGTCTTACAAAAGCTTTGCAATTTTATGAGGTCCCATTTGTCAATTCTTGATCTTAGAGCATAAGTCATTGGTGTCTTGTTCAGGAAATTTTCTCCTATGTCTATGTGTTCAAGGGTCTTCCTCACTTATTCTTCTACAGGTTTCAAGCATATCTGGTTTTATGCAGAGGTCTTTGATCCACTTGGACTTGAGCTTTGTACAGAGAGATAAAAATGGGTCAATTTAGAGGGGCAGACACTCCGAAAACTCTGCTCACATTCCCAACTGAAGATGAAAATGCCTAGTACCATCTGTGCCCCCTGTGCACAGGGACCTAGGAGCAGTAGAAGCAGGACCCTTCTGGTTGCTGCCTTCACAGAGAACTGAAAAGCCAGTTGCCAGGAGTAGCTACACGTGTGAGAGCAGAGGTAAGACCAACTTTTCTGCTCCAAATGGACTCAGGACACATAAAGGCAGAAGTCCTCTGGGATCAGGCACTTCCGGTTTCTGGCGCACCTCTCTGATCCCTGCCTACAGCTCCCTGCTCCCAAATCCTGGGGGGGTGAGGGGGGAGGGAACTGAACACCCAGAAGTGCGGGCAATCCTGAGACTGCAGGGCAGGACAGTCTACCACTTCTGCCCACCTTTGCCCACATCCTTGGCCCAAGAGGAAACTGCATAGTGACTCTGGACACAGAAAAATAGGAGCAGTCAGCAGCAGGAGCCCCGTGGTCCACATCTGTGCCCGTTTCTGAACTGAACAGGTCAAATAACTCCCTGCCCCCAAATCCTGTGTCAGAGTTCGGGGAGCTAAACCATCAGAGGTGCAGACACTCCTGTGAAACCAGAGGAGACCACTCTCTGCCCATGCATGCTGAAAGGGGTCCGATATAGATCTCTCCTGAGAGATACATCCAAAGCATGTCCAATACAGAGGTCAGTGTTAGCAGCAAACCACTAAACTGAGAATAGGACCCCCCCTGGGTGAATCAGAGGAAGTATTGAAAGAGTTGAAGAAGCTTGCAACCCCATAAGAACAACAATGCCAACCAACCAGAGCTTCCAGGGACTAAACCACTACTGAAAGCCTATACATGGGCTCCAACTGCATACGTACCAGAGAATAGCCTTGTTGGTGCACCAGTGGAAGGGGAAGCCCTTGGTCCTGCCAAGGTTGGTCCCCCCAGTGCAGGGGAATATGGGGGCAGCAAGGGGGATGTATGGGCGTAATACCCATATGGGGGAGGGGAGGGGAGGGGAGGGGAGGGAATGGGGGGTTATGGACAGGAAACTGGGAAGGGAAATAACATTTGAAATGTAAGTAAAGAAATATATCTAATAAATTTTTTTTAAAAAGTGGAAAATATGCCAAGAATTTCACAACAAACAGAAAAACAACTGTTATATATATAATTGGATATATATATATCCAATAAAATTAATCAAAAAAAGGAAAAAGAGAAGTGAGTGAGAAAATCTTTTAAAAGCTATAAGTAAGCTTTGAATACTTATCATTAGACAACATGATGTTTTGAGAAGTTTTTAAACTGTGAAACAGTTCAATTTGCCTAATTAGCATATATACCTTCACCTACTTAATTATCATGATGATGCTCCCTTATAAAGTTTGAAAAACAGTTCATTGCATCCTTAACTTTTTCTCCTGTTGCCTTATTAGATACCCAATAGAAGTACTCATAAGCATTTGGAGGCTAATTCAATAAAATGTATTATTTAATGAAGAGTCTATTATACACCAGAGTAAGAACCAAATAAAGTTTGTCAGGGTCACCCGATGTTACCTTCCTGGACTTGGTAAAGGCAAGCCTAAGTTAAAGTTATTACATAATTATTTTGCATAAGGCCAACTGATCCTGTTGTCTGCTTGGGAATAAAAAACTTAATTCACAGAGCACATGGACATGGAAATAAACTCAAATACACCAAGAAGCCAGAAAATTTTGTCCATCACCAAGCAATTTTCATGCCAGAATTTCAGTAACTTCCTAGTAAAGCCCTATTGCTGGCTATTGCTGGTCATGTTTGAATAGAAAGGTATCCAGCCTCAATCACACTTGGGAGGAAGAAGAAAGCAACCATGGGGTGGTGTAACGGAAGTGGGTAAGAAAGGTGACAGGGAGGGGAAGAGGGGAACATGATCAGGTATTGTGGAGGGTGCAGGGGCGACAAGACTAAAGCCCTGAGGGTCAGGAGAAAGAATGGAAATAGGCAACCTCAGAAGATAAGCAGTGCGGGGACCCTCTAGAATGTACCAGACACCTGGGAGGTGAGAAACTCTCAGGACTCAAAGGCAGGGACCTTAGATGAAGTGCTGTACAGTGGGGAGAGGGAACAAAAAAATTGATGTGTGAATGCAACTTGTATAAAAATGCCAGTAACACACATGAAAATTTTGCAGTTCTTCTTATTTAGCTGACAAGTAATTGTATATATCTATACATCATAAACTCTTTATACGTATATAAAGAGCACATCACAGTAACTGTTCCATCATTTCAAAACCTGTTACAACTTTATTTTGAGAACATTCAAACTACACTACACTTCTTATCTTTGAAATTTTAAGTAGTTATTACCAGCTATAGTTAGATTATCATGCTCTGTAACATGTTTCTTTTACAAACATTACTAAAGCTTAAATTACACTCTGACAGTGGGATATTTCAATACCCAATTATCACCAATCTACAGGTCATCCACACAAAAAGTAAACAGAGAAATACTGGAGCTAGCAAATGTTATAAACCAAAATACCTAACAGATATCTATAGACACAAAAATAATATGCCTTCTTCCCAACAATCCATAGAATTTTCCAGCAAGTTAACCACATACTTAGTCACAAAGCAAGTCTAAACAGATACAAGAAAATTAAAATAATCCCCAGCATCCTTGCTGACCATAATGAATATCAACAGCAAAAACAACAGAAAGCCAACAAATACACTGAACCTGAACAACTTTCTATTAAAGGACTACTAGATCAAGACAGAAATAAAAAATTAGGATTTTTCTATAATTCAATGAAAATAATTACAGAACATGAAATTTATGAGACACGATGAGATAAGTGCTAAAAGAAAAAGTTCATGGCACAAAGAGGCTACATTAAAAAAAAAATAGGAGGGTTCTCATACTAACAACTTAACACCACACATGAAAGTTCTAAAATGAAAAGAAGCTATCACATTCAAAAGCATAGATGACAGGAAATAAAAAACATAAAGGCAAAATCAAGAATAATAGAACCAAGGTTGCCAGTTTGTCCTATTGACTATGTTCTTTGCCTTACAGAAGCTTTTTAGTTTCATGATGTCCCATTTATCAATCCTTGATCTTAGAGCCTGAGCCATTGGAATTCTGTTTAGGAAATCCGTCCCTGCCCCTGCCCCTGCCCCTTGCCCATGAGTTCAAAGCTCTTTCCCACCTTCTCTTTTATTATATTCAGTATATCTTGTTTTATATGGAGGTCCTTGATCCACTTGGACTTTAACTTTGCCAGACAAATATGGATCTATTTTCATTTTTCTACATATGAACTGACAGTTAAATTGGCACCATATTTATTGAAGATGATTTCTTATTTCCATTGTATTTTTTGGCCTCTTTTTCAAAGACCAAGTGTCCATGGCTGTCTCTGTTGCAATGCCATGCAGTTTTTATCACTATGGCTCTGTAACATAGCTTGAGGTCAGAGTTGGTGATTCCCCGAGAAGTTCTTTTATTTTTAAGAATTGTGTTTGTTATCCTGGGCTTTTGTTTTTTCCATAGGTAATTGAGAATTGGGAAAAAAAATCTTCACTAACCCCACATCCAATGGAGGGCTAATAGCAAAAATGTATAAAGAACTCAAAAAGCTAAAAAACCAAACAACCAAATCAAATTATGGGTTATAGAACTAAACAGAATTCACAACAGAGGAATCTCAAATTGCCAAGCACTTAAAGAAATGTTCAAAGTCCTTAGTGATCAGGGAAATGAAAATCAAAAAAACCCTGAGATTTTTGGTGAAAACATTGCACCAATCAGAATGGTTACGATCAAAAACTGAGGTGACAGCCCATGTTGGTGAGAATGTAGAAAAACAGGAAAACTCCTCCATTGCTGTTATATACTTGTACTTGTACTTGTACTTGTACTTGTACTTGTACAACCACTCTGGAAATCAATCTGGAGGTTCCTTAGAAAATTAAAACCATATCTACCTGAAGACCCAGCTATACCACTCTTTGGCATACACGCAAAAGATGACCACCATGCTACAGGGGCACATGTTCCACTATGTTTTCACAGCAGCCCTATTTGTGATAGCCAGAAGCTGGAAACAACCCATATGTCCCACAAAGGAAGAAAGAATACAGAAAACGTGGTTCATTTACATAATTGAATACTACTTAGTTATTAAGAACAAGGATGTCATGAGATTTGTAGACAAGTGGATGAAACTAGAAACTATCCTCCTGAGTGAGGTAATTCAGACCCCAAAAGACATACATAGTATGTATTCACTAATAAGTGTATATTAGCCAAAAAGTACAGAATACCCAGGATACAATCCACGAAAAAAAGGAAGTTAACAAGCCAAAGGGCCCAAGTGAGGATGCCTCACTTTTCATTTGTGAGGAAAAAGAAAACAATCATGGGGGAGAGGCAGAGGGAGGGAGGGACATGGCCGAGAGGGTCCAGGGAGGGGAAAAAAAGGCAACATGATCAGGTGTGGGGAAGAAACAGGAGTGAAGTCCTGAGGGCCAGCAGAAGGAGTAGAAACAGGCAACCTTGGGAGGTAGGAGTTGGGTGGACCCTCTAGAATGTACCAGAAACCTGGGAGGTGAGAAGTGCTCAGGACTTAAAGGGAGGGACCTTAGATGAAATGCCCAACAGTGGGGAGAGGGAACTTGTGGAGTCCATCTCCAGTGGAACGACAGGGAATCAAGTGGTCAGATGGAGTTGTCACCCCACAGTCAAGAGCTCTGACCCAGAGTTGTTCCTGTCTAAAAGGACTGCAGGGTCTGAAATGGAGAGGAAACTGAAGGAGAGAAGGTTCAGTGACTGTTTCAAATTGGGATCCAGTGCTATGGGAGGCTCCAAGGCCTGACACTGTTATTGATGCTGTGGTGTACTAACAGAAAAGAGCCTGGTATGATTGCCCTCTAAGAGGTCCAATAGGGAGCTGAGTCAGATATTCATACTTATAGTCAACCAATGGACAGAAGCAGGGTACCCCTGTAGTTGAATTGGGAGAGGTCTGGAAGAAGCTGAGAAAGAAGGAGACCCCATGGGAGGACCAGGAATCTCAACTAACCTGGAACTCTGAGATCTCTCCAACATGGAGCTACCAATCAGGCAGTATACAGTAGCTGATATGGCCTTTGACACATATACAGCAGAGGACTGCCTTGTCTGGCCTCAGTGAAAGAAGATGTACCACACCCTCCAGAGACTAGAGAATTCAGGAATATGAGAGGTCTGGAGGGGTGGGGGTTGGAGGTGTAGATGTCCTACTGGAAACGGAGAGGGGGAGTGGGAAAGAAGCTGTCAGATGGCGGACAGGGAGGGAGTGATAACTGTACTGTAAAAAAAGATGAAATAAATTAATAATAATAATAAATTAACAGAAAAATAATAAAACCAAAGAAACAAAAAGAATAAGACAAAGAATCAATGAAATAAAAAATTGGTTCTTTGAGAAAAATCAACAAGATAAGCTATACCTTATCCAAACTACCCAAGAGAGGGGGTGTGTGTGTGGGAGAGAGAGAGAGAGAGAGAGAGAGAGAGAGAGAGAGAGAGAGAGAGAGAGAGAGAGAGAATGAGAATGAATACTTAAAGAATACATAATATTCCAAAGTATCATTAGGTCATATTTTAAAAACCTTTACTTCACAAAATTGGAAAATTTAAAAGAAATGGTATTTTTCTTGATATATACTATCTACCAAAGTCTAATCGAAATGAGATAAATAACTTAAATAGACCTATAACCCCCCTAAGGAAATATAAGTATTCATTAACAGTCTCTCAACCAAAACAAAAAAATTCCAGAGCCAGATAGTTTTTGCATAGAATTCTCTCACCTTTTCTTTCTTTTTTTCACATTTTTTTTTTGCTTTTTTGTGTATGGGTGGTTTTCCTCAAAGAAGAGTTGACATCAGTACTCCTCAAATTATTTCAAAAAATAGAAACAGAAGGAACTTTGCCAAGTTCATTTCATGAACCCACAATCATCCTCACACCCAAATCACACAAGTAAGTAGAGCTCGTAGGGGTTCACAGAGAGAAAGGAAGCAACTACATAATCTGCATAGGTAGCCCCTCTGCTTACATGCTGTGATTTTTTTTTAATTTAGGATTTCTGTTGGACTCCTTACAATGCCAGTGGGGATGACTCTGACTCTTTGCCTACTCATGAAAACATTTTACTCCTGCTGTTTTGCCTCCTCCAGCCTTGATATGAGAGTTTATGCCTTCTCTTATTGTGTCTTGTTAAGCAATGTTCATTTGATATCATTGCTCTTTAGGGAAACAGAGGAGAGGATCTGAGGGGTTTGGAAGAGGGGAGGAAGGAAAGGATGCAGTCAGAATGTATTTTATAAGAGAAGAATGGGGAAAAGTAATATTAAACCCTTTATAAAACCTAAAAATATATGATTCAGTTTTGAAGTATATAGCTCTTTAGAGTTGGTGGTTTTTAGTGAGGGGCAGGGGATGAAGGGTTCAGTATTCTTAAAGGAACTGACCAATGAAGTTTGACCACACTCCAATGAGTATATGGGCAACACAAATTGAATTCGGTGTTTTGTGTGCTTGTGTCTGTTTTTAGGGGAAGTCACAAAGATGGGATTGTAGACCTTCCTGGAATGTGAAGCAAGTGTGATTGGGATACATGGTATAAAATTCCCAAATAATTAATAAAAACCTTATGTTGGGGGAAAAGAAGTTTCTTTTCACAGCAGAAAGCAACTATTAGCAAAATCAAAACCCAATAACTAGTCAAAATGTGGAGAACAACTGACTATAGGCTGCCTAGCGCCAACTGATATTCCTACAGCACAATATCTATACCTAGGGATGACAGAACATCGTGGAAGAAGAGGAAGAAAGACCTAAGACCAGAAAATCTCCTGCAAGACTTAGTCTGCAGTACATGACACAGACTATACCAGTAAAATCTCTACAATGTTGAAGTAGAAATTTCTGTTTTCCTTGGAAACTCAGTTGTGTCATGTGATGTTTTTCTGGAAACTGCCTTATGAGAGTGTGTTTTTCCTGAAGCAGACATGTGAGGGGATGTTCTCTGAGAACAGACATGTGGTATTTTTCTGGAAGCTGCATGGAAAAGGGGCATGTGATGTTTTTCTAGAGCAGATGCTTAAGAGAACATAAGATATTGGAAAGGGTATACATATAATCCAACAGACAGTGAACCATGCTGTGTGGCATTGGTTCACCTTGTCACTCTGCTGGACTTCATTGGGTCTTGCTGTCACTGATGATGCTGTGGCTTTGGTTCAACTTGCCTTCTTGGCTGACCATCATTGGCAATGACTTCATAGAGAGAAACACACCAAAGAATTTCTGGTGCTGTTTTGGCAACTTCTTGCAGCTTCGGCAGACTGCAGTCAATTGGCAGAACCTCATGGTTTCTTCTGGATCAAATCGCTGTTGGTGGTTTGTGAAAGGTTTTTCTGAGTGTTCCTCTTTCTCCCCATCCTTGCCAACATCTGTTGTCACCTAAGATTTTGATCTTAGCCATTCTTACTGGTGTGAGGTGGAATCTCAGGCTGTTTTGATTTGCATTTCCCTGATGACTAAGGATGTTGAACATTTCTTTAGGTACTTCTCAGCCATTCAATATTCTTCAGTTAAGAATTCTTTGTTTAGCTCTGTCCCCCAACTGTTAATTGCGTTTTTTGATTCTCTGGAGTATAACTCCTTGAGTTCTTTGTATATATTGGATATTAGCCCTCTATCGGATGTAGGATTGGTAAAGATCTTTTCCTAATCTGTTGGTTACCATTTTGTCCTATTGACAATACCCTTTGACTTACAGAAGCTTTGAAATTTTCTGGGGTGCCATTTGTCAATTCTTAATCTTAAAGGATATTCCATTGGTGTTCTGTTCAGGAAATTTTCCCCAGTGCCTATGTGTTCAAGGCTCTTCCCCACTTTTTCTTCTATTAGGTTCAGTGTACTGGGTTTTATGTGGAAGTCCTTGATGCACTTGGACTTGAGATTTGTACAAGGGTGATAAGAATGGATTGATTTGCATTCTTCTTCATGCTGTCAACCAGTTGAACCTTATGTGGAAGTCCTTGATGCACTTGGACTTGAGATTTGTACAAGGGTGATAAGAATGGATTGATTTGCATTCTTCTACATGCTGTCAACAGTTGAACCAGCACTGTTTGTTGAAAATGCTGTCTTTTTTCCATTGGATGATTTTAGCTCCTTTGTCAAAGATAGCTGATCATAGGTGTATGGGTTCATTTCTAGGTCTTTAATTCTATTCCACTGATCTACCTGCCTATCTCTGTACCAATACCACACAGTTATCACTATTGTCCTATAATACAGCTTGAGGTAAGAGATAGTGATTCCTCCAGAAGTTCTCTTACTGTTGAGAAGAGTTTTTGCTATTCTGGGTTTTTTATTATTCCAAATGAATTTGCAAATTACTCTTTCTAACTCTCTGAAGAATTGAGTTGGAATTTTGATGGGGATTGCATTGAATCTGTAGATTGCTTTTGGCAAGATGGCCCTTTTTACTATATTAATCCTGCCAATCCATGAGCATGGGAGATCCTTCCATCTTCTGAGGTCTTCTTCAATTTCTTTCTTCAGAGACTTGAAGTTCTTGTCATATAGTTCTTTCACTTGCTTGATAAGATTCACACCAATGTATGATATATTACTTGTGACTATTGTCATTTCCCTAAAATGCAAATCAAAACAACCCTGAGATTCTACCTTACCCCAATAAGAATGGCTATGATCAAAAATTCAGGTGACAGCAAATGCTGGTGAGGATGTAAAGAAAGAGGAACGCTTGTCCATTGTTGGTGGGATTGCAAGCTTGTACAACCACTGTGGAAATCAGTCTAATGGTTCCTCAGAAAATTGGACTTAGTACTAGCTGAGGACCCAGCTATACCCTGGGCATATAACTCAAAAGATGCTCCAATATTTAACAAGGACACATGCTCCACTATGTTTATAGCAGCCTTATTTATAATAGTCAGAAGCTGGAAAGAACATAGATGTCCTTCAACAGAGAAATGGATACAGAAAATGTGGTATATTTACACAATGGGGTACTACTCAGCTATTAAAAACAATGACTTCATGAAATTCATAGGCAAATGGATGAAACTAGAAAATATCGTCCTGAGTGAGGTAACCCAATCACAAAAAACACACATGGTATGCAATCCCTGATAAAAGGATATTAGCCCAAAAGCTCAGAATATCCAAGATAAAATTTACAGACCACATGAAGTTCAAGAAGAAGGAAGACCAAAATGTGGATGCTTCAGTCCATCTTAGAAGAGGGATCAAAATACTCACAGGAGGAAATACAGAGATAAAATATGGAGCAGAGACTGAATGAAAAGTCACCCAGAGACTGCCTCACCTGGGATCCATCTCATATACCGAACCTAGACACTATCACAGGTGCCAAGAAGTGCATGTTGACAGGAGTCTAATATACCTGTCACCTGAGAGGTTCTCCCAAAGCCTAATAAATACAGAGTCAGATGTTCAAAACCAACCATTGGACTGAAAATGGGGTCCCCAACTGAGTAGATAGAAAAATTTTAAAGGAGCTGAAGGGGTTTGGAACCCCATAGGAAGAATAACAATATCAATCAACCAGATTCCTCAGAGCTCTCAGGGACTAAACCACCTACAGAAGAGTATACATGAAGCAACCCATGGCTCCAGCAGCATATGTAGCAGAGGCTGGCCTGATTGGGCACCAACGAGAGCAGAGTCCCTTGGTCCTGTGAAGGCTAGATGCCCCAGTATAGGGGAATTCCAAGGCAGGGAAATGGGAAGGAATAAGTAGGTGTGTGGGAGAGCACCCTCAGAGAAGCAGGGAGGGGGATGATAAGGGGTTGCTGGAGTGGAAACTGGGAAAGGGGTTAGCATTTGAAATGTAAATAAAGAAAATATCCAATAAAAGAAACAAAAAAGAAAGAATTTAAAGCATTTAGGAACCCTTATTAAAGTGGGTTTTGAAAAATGTAAGTCTACCCAATATGGCTACTTATAGACTACCTACACCAAAGCAAGAGTACAGGATAGCTATCCCTGAATCTTATCTAATGTGCAGAGGCATGGGTTAGGAAGAGTTGCCCTCTTGTCTCTGCCCTTGTGCTCTCCTACCCATTGTTTTCCTTGCCAGCTGCAGTGGGCACGAGAGCTGGCTGCAGGTCATAAGAGCTGGCCCTGTTCCTCATCTGCTGTACCACTCAGAAGAGCAGGCCCTGCACCTCTGCTGGGCAGCACAGTAGATCTGACCCTAGTGGCAAAGCACTGATGAAGTGTCCCAAAAGGTTGGATTGTGGGAGAGCTGGTACTGTGATGTGTCTTCCATCATGCAGTAGCACAGGAACAAGGGAGAGATTCTGTCTCCTCCTATCTGTAGTCCCTAATCACCTATGGCATGTGAGAGGGATGATCCTAGGGTCATAAAAGTGAGAGAACAGGCTTTGTCCCTCATCAGCTGCAGTATCTGTGATAGCTCTGAACCTTGACTGAGTAGCTCAGTAGAGCTTGCCCTGTTGGCTGGGAGTATATGAGCCGGTCCCAGGGACACAAGAACAGGAAACCTGGCTTTGCCCCTTGCTAGTTGCAACTTTGGGTAAACTAGCTGTGGCAAGACTGGTGGTGTGGGTGAAGGAGAGCTGGGTGGGCTGAGCAACTAAGATATCTCTCAGGCCCAGATCCAGGGCTTTGAGTTGGATCATCCCAACATCTACCCCATTGATGAACTGCTGGAGTTTAGGAAGGGGTCAGCCCTATAGATCCAAAACTATAGGATCTCCATGACACAGGGAAACAGCAGGATATCTAGTATGAGTCTCAGTGAGTTTCCAGCATTATGAGGTAGATGGCAGAGGCCCAAATCAAAGTAATGATTTATTACAACGAACATTTGCATGCAAAGTAGCATTGTCAAAAGGGAATACACTAGGATACACTACAACACCCACAAATTTTTTCCTTGTGTGTGTGGGGGGGTAGGTTGCAAGTGTGGAGAGTGAGGATGAGGAGACAGGGAACTGAGTAGGCTTTGGGTGCATAAAGTGAATTTCACAAAGAACCAATAAAACATTTTTTTAAGTTCTACACAATGACATCAGCTGATATGCCAATAAGGGTGAGGGAAATTACATGGGGCATCTAGCTCTGGATTGCACATTTATCAAAAGTGTGTCAGTTTTAAAATTCATTCTTAGGAACAGAACAAATGTGATACATTCTAGTACAGTTCAAAGATAAGTATCTCTGTCTTCTACATGACCTCAGAATGAGAAATCTTCCTCAGGGACACAACCTAAACAAACCCCTAGCTTGTTATCTATATAGTAATGGGAGTCATTCATCACCCTCAAGGGCTTATGAAATACATACTTCATTCCAAAATATCCAAAACCAGAGATTCAGACTTTTGGTAAATTAGTTTCAACTGCAGGGAAAAGAATTAATCGGTGAGTTGTGAAAAAACAAATATGTCAAAAAATATCTGTTTCTAAAATAAAATATAAAAAATTAAAAATAATTAATTCCTGGGAGGGCAAAAGTGAGAAAGATTCATCTATTAATAATGTCCTCAGTAGCCTTTCTACACACAATATTTTTCAGAACAAGCTATTTGCTCATTTTTATTTCATTGAAAAAATGAAATTGTTAGAAATATTTGTTCCTCTTGTTCTTTAGTTGTTGTTATAAGTACAGAAAATCAAAAGATTCTTTATATTTCCCCATGACTTACAGTTTCAAATTCAATGTAACATGTTTCTTCCTTTCCTTTTTCTTCTTTTCTTTTCAGTTTTTGTAAGAATTATAAATACATCAGATCTTTGAAATTGTTAAATGTATCTGAAACACTTATGTCATTTGATAGTGTCTCCTGAAGTATCATTAATCATTATAGATTTTGGACACATGCATTACATGAAATGCTGGCTAATGTATGTAATGATTACTATGTGTTTCCGAACACACTGGGCATTTTCAACTACAGCTGCATCCAAGGTAGGTTACCCAGAATTCTGGTTTTTAAGCTAGTTTATCATATTTTCATTCTCTTCCTGCAAGGATTTTATAATTAAAGTAATTAAATACCCTAACTATAAATGTATCTACAGATAATGTATGAAATCTAGGATTTATACAGAGGATGCAAAGAGAATTAAGAAGCCAGTAAGTTACAGAACTTTCTTCCTATGTAAGGTATGTGATCTGTGTTTGGTAGCCCATATAATGTATTAATTTATACAAAGCCATACCTACTATTTAATATATAAACTAGTAATTTTCAGGACATCTAAAAGGGAAATCTCACTTTATATCAATAGAGGTAGACACAGGATCCAACTGAGAAGTTTGAAATGCTCACTAAAAGTAGATCTGTGACAGGGATATGGCCTTTGCCACCAGGAAGGCAGGTCAGAGTGGGAAGAACTATTTGAACTCTTTTTTCAATGGAACCCTTTCAACTCTGAAGTTAATATCAAAAGATTGATGCCCTAAAAATTCTATTTTTAAGAGGAATGTGCATACTTTTAACCATGAATTGAAATAAGTCCTAAAATTCAGAATCAAGAACACTTTTAATTTTGTTTAAAACATTTTTGTATGTTGAGATGTGTTTCTCTTACAGCAGATAAAGCTCTAGCTATACAGTAAGATTTCTGCATTTTTTTGTTGTTGTTAAATTTTATTTTTATTGGATGCTTTATGTACTTACATTTCAAATGTTATCCCCTTTCCCCTCTCTCGCATATCCCTCCCCCCAACCCAGCTTCTATGAGGATGCTCTCCCCTATCCACTCCAACCTCAACACCCTGGTATTATCCTACATTGGGGAAATGAGACTTCACAGGACCAAGAGCTTTCCCTCCTATTGTTGCTGGACAATGCCATCCTCTGTTATGTATGTGGCTGGAGTCATGGGTCCCTCCATGTGTACTCATTGGTTGGTGGTTAGTCCTTGGGAGCTCTGGTGGGGTCTGGTTGGTTGATATTGTTGTTCTTCATATGATGTTGCAAACCCCTTCAGCTCCTTCAGTCTTTTCTGAAGGAAAAACGTCTCCATTGGGGTGTCCTTGTTCAGTCCAATGGTTAGCTGCAACCATCCTCATCTCTATCAGTAGGACTCTGGCAGAGCCTCTCAGGAGACACCCATATCTGGCTCCTGTCAGCAATCACTTCTTGGCTTCAGCAATAGTTTGCTGATTTGGTGGCTGCATATGGGATGGATTGCCAGGTAGGGCAGTCTCTGGATGACCTTTCCTTCAGTCCCTGCTCCACTCTTTGTCCCTGTATTTCCTCCCATGAGTATTTTGTTCTCCCTTCTAAGAAGAAATGAAGCATCCCCATTTTGGTCTTCCTTCTTCTTGGGTTTCATATGATCTGTGATTTTTTTCCTTAGGTATTCCAAGTCTTTGGATTAATACCCATTTATCAGTGAGTGCATACCATGTGTGTTCTTTTGTGACTGGGTGATTTCACTCAGGATGATATTTTCTTTTTTTTCTTTTAAAGATTTATTCATTTATTATATATGAGTACACTGTAGCTGTCTTCAGATACACCAGAAGAGGGCTTCGGATCTCTTTACAGATGGTTGTGAGCCACGATGTGGTTGCTGGGAATTGAACTCAGGACCTCTGGAAGAGCAGTCAGGTGCTCTTAACCCCTGAGCCATCTCTCCAGCCCAGGATGATATTTTCTAGCTCCATCCATTTACCTAAGAATTTCATGTAGTCATAAAATGGTTGTTTTTAATAGCTAAGTAGTACCCCACTGTATAGATGTACCACATTTTCTGTATCCATTCCTCTGTTGAAAGATATCTGGGTTCTTTCCAGCTTCTGCTATTATAAATAAGGCTGCTATGAACATAATGGAACATGCGTTCTTGTTTCTTAAAGCAAAATTTGGCTTTTTAAAGAATCAAGACAGCTTTTGGTAAGTACTTGTATATATTTATACCATGTCATCCTAAGAAAAGTGCGACCTGAAGTAGAAAATATCAGTGTTACAGTTTAGCAAACCTAGGCTGGTCAAGAACAACTTCTGTCATTGTTTGAAGAGCTCTGGTTCCTTGAAATTAATCTGCCTAGTATATAGCTTCTCAACTTTAACATGTGTATAAGCTGATCAAATACAAGGTACCCAAGGAATTTTTAATTGGTTATTTTATTTATTTACATTTAAAATGTTATCCCCTTCCCAGTTTCCCTCCACCAGCCCCCCATCCTTCCTCCCTCCCCCTGCCTCTATTAGAGTGCTCCCCCACCCACTCACCCACTCCTGCCTCAGTGGCCTAGCATTCCCCTATCCTGGGTCATCAAGCCTCCACAAGACCAAGGGGCTCCCCTCCTAGTGATGCCAGATAAGGCAATCCTCTGCTACATATCCAGCTGGAGCCATAGGTAACCCCTGTGTACCTTTGGTTGGTGGTTTAGTCCCTGGGAGCTTTGTGGGGTCTGATTGGTCAATTGTTTTTATTTCTTATGAGGTTGCAAATTTCTTCAGCTCCTACAGTCCTTGCCCTAACTTCCTCTTTGGGGTCCCTCTGCTCAGTCCAATGTTTGGCTGTGTAGATCTGCTCTGCATTGGTCCTGCTCTGGCAGAACCTCTCAGGGGACAGCTATACCAGGCTTCTGTCAGTAAGTACTTCTTGGCATCAGCAATCGTGTCTGTGTTTGGTGTCAGCAGATAGGATGAATCTTGAGGGGATGGGTCTCCTTCAGTTTCTGCTACACTCTCTGTCACTGCATTTCCTTTTGACAGGAGAAATTCTGGATTAGTATTTTTGAGGTGGGTGGCTGGCCCCATCCCTCAACTGGGGGGCAGTGCTTACCTACTGGATATGGGTTCTACAAGTTCTATCTCCCCTTTGTTGGGTCCTGGAAACTTCTTGGATCCCTAGCATCTGGTACTTTCTAGTGACTACCTCTAGTTCCCCCCCTCTGCTACTGCTATACACCTACTTTCAAATTCCTGACCCTCTGTACTTCTCCTCCAACTCCCTCCATATCTGAACTGACCCCCTTTTTCCCTTCCTCTCATCTCTCCCACCCAGATTGCTCTCTCCATCTACTTCCCAGAGATTATTCTGTTCCTGCTACTGAGTAGTTCTGTAGCATTCACACTTTGGTGTAATCTTCTTTCTTCTTGAGTTTCATATGGTCTGTGATTTGTATCATGTGTATTCTCAGACTCTTTTTGGCCAATATCCAATTATCAGTGAGTACATACCATGTGTGTTCATTTGTGACTGGGTTATCTCATTCAGCATGATATTTTCAAGTTGCATCCATTTGCCTACAAATTTAATGAAATCATTGTTTTTAATAGCTAAGTAGTACTCCATTGGATAAATGTACCACATTTTCTGAATCCATTCCTCTGTCAAAAGACATCTGGGTTGTTCCCAGCTTCTGGCTATTACAAATAAGGCTACTGTGAACACAGTGGAGCATATGCCCTTGTTATATGTTGGAACATCTTTTGGGTATATGCCCAGGAGTGGTATAGCTGAGTCCTCAGGTAGAATTACTCCCAATTTTCTGAAGAACCTCCAGAGTGATTGTACCAGCTTGCAATCCCACTAGCAATGGAGGAGTGTTCCCCTTTCTCCACATCCTCACCAACACCTGCTATCACCTGAGTTTTTGATCTTAGCCATTCTGACTGGTGTGAGGTGGAATCTCAGGGTTGTTTTGATTTGCATTTCCCTGATGACTAAGGATGTTGAACATTTCTTTAAGTGCTTCTCAGCCATTCAAAGTTTCCCAACTGAGAATTCTCTGTTTAACTCTGTACCTCATTTTTAATAAGGTTATTTGGTTGTCTGGAGCCTAACTTTTTAAGTTCTTTGTATATTTTGAATATTAGCCCACTATTGGATGTAGGTTTGGTAAAGATCTTTTCCCAATCTGTGAATTGTTGTTGTGTCCTATTGACAGTGTCTTTCCCCTTACAGAAGCTTTTCAATTTCATGAGGTCTCATCTGTCAATTCTTGATCTTAGAGCATAATTCCTTGGTGCTCTGTTCAGGAAAGTTTCCCCTGTGCCCATGTGTTCAAGGCTCTTCCCCACTTTCTCTCCTATTAGATTCAGTGTATCTGCTTATATGTGGAGGTCCTTGATTCACTTGGACTTGAGCTTTTTACAGGGTGAAAAGAATGGGTTGAACCCACACCATTTGTTGAAAATGCTGTCATTTTTCCTCTGGATGGTTTTGGCTCCTTTGTCAAAGATCAAGTGACCATAGTCATGTGGGTTCATTTCTGGGTCTTCAATTCTATTCCATTAATATATGTGTCTGTCTCTGTACCAATATAATTGCTTTTTATAACTATTGCTCTGTAGTATAACTTAAGATCAGGGATGGTGATTCCCCCAGAATTTCTTTTATTGTGGAAAATAGGATTTCTAATGTAAAGCTGTTCTATAGAATTGCAAACTAGAGACCTCATTTACCATCTGGCTTTCTTTCAGAGCTTAGCATAGTATTGTGGAGGTTTCCTGTGACTATAACTAGTGGTTTTAAGTACTAACTTACTTCTTTGCAATGCTGACCTTAAAAGTGAACTGATCTGTGTTGGAGACACAGGTGCTGAATAAATGCTAAACAGCTAAAGACAGGTATCCTAGATTTGAATACAGGGTCCTCTCTATTTTATAATTTGGACTTTAGGTAAGTCTTTTTTTTTTTTCTTAAAAATATACCTTCAATAGTGTTTGAACATTTTTGACACTGTTGTTAGGAACAGGTGAAATACTACACAGAAATCACTTAGTACAGTGCCTATGAATTGCCAGTGCTCAGTGTAAGGGTGTCCCACAGGAAGCTTGCACAGTCCCACAGGAAGCTTGCACATGGCAAGTAAGCCTCAGCATGCTGCACAAAACATGGGAAAGCAGAGCACAGCAAATGTTTCATGTCCAAACTTCTGAGCATAGGAATTTTAAAAAATGACCAGACCAGGTTTTCTCAGTTTGGAATTTGGTTATCCATTTAGATCCTTGCTTCTTCATTTACAGTCTTCTATAGAAGATCAATCTCTCCTCACTCCTCTACAAATACCACAGGGTATGTTATTAATCTTTGAACCAGTACAGTGAATGAAACTCATTGATTTCTTTACTCTTCCATTGAGCATTAAAGACATCAGTTTTGACATATGGCTTAGTTGTTCAGTTTGTCTTTGTTTCTACATGGTGTGAGGGAAAATGAGGAATCTGAGTGTTTTAAAAGAGAATTAAAATGTATTCAAATTATTTGAAAACTTTCAGGAAATGGAAATATTAACTGAAGTAATGATGGACATTCAAGGTCTAGATATTATATGTAGTTTTAATCATAAAATATGACTTTATCACAGACATTTGAGTGACTATAAAAAACATTTTAGTCCAGTTTTTGTTATCCAAAGGATTAACTCCTCTAGAAAATATCTAGCAATTAGAAATGCACTCCATTTTATTCTCAGGGGTTCTTGGTCCTAGGTGGATTCTCTGGTAGTTTTGACTATTTAGAAGGGAGGCCATAATCATGGGCTCAGTGCTGTAAAGTTATTGTGTCAATGTTCCATTCACTCATTCAAATAGAGTATGGTCTCCTTTCCCTGGTCTTAATTATATATCACATTCACATTAGATGGGGACAAATTGCTTTACTCTTCCTTTTATTCTAGGAACACAGAAAACAATGTACTAAACCTGAAGTTTAGGAAACTGTAAGATTTAATAATTGCAAAGTTTTAAATACTATTCTGAAGTATGGGTAATATATGCATCTTCATCAAATAAATAAAAGAGAATTTGTATCAAGTGACTACTACTTTACTCAAAGTAGAATGAATGGTCACCTATGTAAATCATTGTTGACTAATGATATTAGTCAAAATGAGAGAACAAATTTAGCTGGTACAATAAAGATGACATCCAGCACACATATACAAAAGCTTAATACCTAACATCCATATTTTGGAAGACATGTAACATTTTTCTTTTGGAGTGTGGGTTACTTTTTGTTGAGAGTTTATTTATTATTTTCAGTTTTGTTCCTTCTTTGCGGAGTTGATATGGAGGGGCTTGAAAAGACAGAACATAATTTGGGTGAATAGGAAGAGGAGAAGGATCTTGGAGGAGTTGGAGGAAGAGAAAAAACATGATCATAATATATGGTATAAAATATTTAATAAAAAGATGTCATTCAGGATAATGCTAGGTATTCTGCGAGACAGTCATGACAATCTCTCTGTTCTAATCTTCAAAATGATTCATAAATTAGTAATTAAAATTTCATAGGCACATTATGATATTATTTAACCATATTAAGGTATTTCCTAGGCTGCCATAATGTCCCAATGTAAAATTTCCAGTTTCATATCTCTTATTTTATTCAACTTGAATACTCATGTATTCAGTTACAGGACTTCAAGAAAAATATCAAGATCATATTTTTTCAATCTCAAAATTAATAGTGGGATCTGAAGAAATTTAGGAAATAAGTTATATAAAAATAAAAATGCCCATAATATATAAATATTATGGATATAAATATTATGAGATAAATATCCTAAATATATTAATTTATTTTCTAATTTTTCCCAGTGTAGGTCATGATGTGATGTTTCAACATATATTCATGGTATGTAGTTATCAAATCAGTGTAATTATTTGCTTTTCCAACTACACTGTGGAGCACACCTCAGTACTATCTTTGTACGTAACAGTCTTTATGGATCATTCTATCTTTATAGTGACTTTAATTTTAGTCACTATAAGAAAATGTAATATTTTGTGCCACCCATTATTCTAAAGATGTAAAGAAAAAAACTCATATAGATATAATTTAACATCTGTAAAATCCAATATATATAACAATTTGATTATAAATTTTTCAATTTTAGTTTAACTCTTGAAATAAATATGTAAAACATGGAGTCTTTGAATTAGTTTTTCACTATAGTCAAAAATAATCATTATCACTTTTACCTCTGCCATATTTATATTATTATGAATGGGGTAAAGGAACTATTTTGTGGTTTTTCTTTTTTTTTTCTTTTTTTCCGGAGCTGGGGACCGAACCCAGGGCCTTGCGCTTCCTAGGCAAGCGCTCTAACCACTGAGCTAAATCCCCAACCCCTATTTTGTGGTTTTAATTGATCTTGTTTCATATATAGTTTTAGATGTCTCTAATTTTTAAAATTATTTTTAATGGTTACAATGTTCTATAATTTCAGAGTAAACTGAAGATTTTAATTGCTCCTTTACCCCCAAAGAATGTTATTCCTTTTTTCCTCATGTCTTGTATCTTATAAGAATAATTTGAAGTTAAAAAAGTAAAAGACTAGAAAAGACAAATAAGTTTGAGATTTCCAGAAAATTTGAAAAAAAAATGGGGGATTTTATCTTTGAAAGCAGAAGGTAGTAAAGATGTTTATTTGAGAAATAAGTAATTATTTTTGATTCCTTTCTTTTCTAAAGGTAAATAGCCCTTTCTGGATTTAAAAATAAACTATACTGCACACATGGAAAATAAAAGGAATGTGACTGAGTTCATCTTGATAGGTCTTACACAGAACCCCCAAATGCAAAAAGTAGTGTTTGTGTCATTTTTGGTTTTGTACCTCATAACAATTTCAGGCAACCTGCTCATTGTGGTCACTGTCATCAACAGCAAGGCTCTGAGTTCCCCAATGTATTTCTTCCTGAGTCACCTGTCTTTAATAGATACAATTTACACTTCTTCTTCAGCTCCAAAGCTGATTGTGGACTCCCTTCAGGAGAACAAAGTCATCTCCTTTAATGGATGCATGGCTCAAGTCTATGCAGAGCACATTTTTGGCGCTACTGAGATCATCCTGTTGACAGTGATGGCCTATGACCGCTATGTGGCCATCTGCAAACCTCTGCACTATACGACCATCATGAACCACAAGCTATGCATTCTCCTGGTGGGTGTGGCCTGGACCGGAGGATTTCTCCATGCAACTATTCAGATCCTCTTTACAGTGTGGCCTTCCGTGGCCCCAACATCATAGACCATTTTTGTGTGATTTTGTACCTTGTTGGAACTTGTCTGCATGGACACACACACCCTTGGTCTCTTTGTTGCTGCCAACAGTGGGTTCATCTGCCTATTTAACTTCCTGCTCTTGATGGGATCCTATGTGATCATCTTGCGCTCTCTGAAAAACTATAGCTTAGAGGGCAGGCGTAAAGCCCTCTCCACCTGTGTGTCTCACATCACAGTAGTTGTCTTATCCTTTATTCCTTGCATATTTGTGTATCTACGCCCAGTGACCACCCTGCCAATTGATAAAGGTGTTGCTGTATTTTATACTATGGTGGCCCCTCTACTGAATCCTTTAATCTACACTCTCAGGAATTCTGAGGTAAAAAATGCAATAAGGAAGCTCTGGAGGAAAAAATTATAAATTCAAATAATAATTAAACAAGGGTCTTTGGACATTGCATACATGGGCAATGCATTAAACCTCTTGTTCAACTTTTTATTTATAGCTGGGAATATCAACTATAATGAATATTTGGACATTATTTGGAGATAGTTATTAGAGAAGAGGTTAAATTGGGATTGTAATCCATATCTTTTCTTTTTCTCATACTTTTATCATCATAATCAAATTCCTTTTTCTCTTTTGAATTTATTTGTTTATTTTATAAGTATATCTGTGTATCTGAATGCATGTGTGTGCACATAGTAGGAACACTTGTGCACGGAGGACAGAGAGGCCTTAGATGTCCCTGGAACTGAAGGTACAGGATTTTTTGAGCCACTCATGAGTTATCAGCAGCAAACCCTCATCTTCTACCAAAGGATCAACTGCTCTTAATTGCTGAATCATTTCTTCACTCACAATTGGTTGCTTTCTAGTAAATAAATATAAACTGGAAAAAAATCTCAATGTTTTTTAAAAAATAGAATATTAGACTGATATTTAAAATAATCTTATATAATATTGAGATTTTGCTTATTACACATGACTGAAAAGAATATGTTTAGTTATATTCTTTTTCTTTGGACTATTAGCTTCAGATAAATTCTTTGTGGATTTTATTATTTATTAAACATCAGTTGTATAGCAAAACAATATGACTGGTATTGTTTCCATACTTTATCATTTAGGGGCCAATTGACATAAACCAACTCAACACTTTGATTAAGAGAGCAAGGTTAAAACAGAGACTGAAGGAACACCATTCAGAGCCTGCCCCACATGTGCCCCATACATATACACAACCAATTGACAAGATGGATGAAGCAAAGAAGTGCAGACCGACAGGAGCCGGATGTAGATCGATCCTGAGAGACACAGCCAGAATACAGCAAATACAGAGGCAGCAAACCACTGAACTGAGAACAGGACCCCCCATTTGAAGGAATCAGAAAAGAACTGGAAGAGCTTGAAGGGGAGCTCGAGACCCTATATGGCTAACAATGCCAAGCAACCAGAGCTTCCAGGGACTAAGCCACTACCTAAAGACTATACATGGACTGACCCTGGACTCTGACCTCATAGGTAGCAATGAATATCCTAGTAAGAGCACCAGTGGAAGGGAAGCCCTGGGTCCTGCTAAGACTGAACCCCCAATGAACTAGACTGTCGGGGGGAGGGCGGCAATGGGGGGAGGGTGGGGAGGGGAACACCCATAAGGAAGGTGGGGAGGGAAGGGGATGTTTGCCCGGAAACGGGGAAAGGGAATAAGACTCGAAATGTACATAAGAAATATTCAAGTTAATAAAAAAAAAAAAAAAGGTTCTCATAGACCCCACCAAAGGACAGTTCCAATCTAGTGGTCACACAGACGACCCCATTTACATGAGATGGGTCATAAAGCAAAACCAGAGTCATGTATCTGGGAAAGAGACTGGGGTGGAGGCTGCTAGGAAAGGAGGGAGATAGGAGGGTGGGGCTAGAGGACAATCAGAATGTATTGTTTACACCTATGGAGTTGTCAAAGAACAGATGTAACTAATTAAAAACTACAATTAAAAGATAAGATTTTTGTTGACTCTAAAAAAAAGTGAAGTTTATGCACACTGAATTAATTTATTAATGAATTAATGATAGGAGATTAAAATATGCCCTGGGGTTGGGGATTTAGCTCAGTGGTAGAGCACTTGCCTAGCAAGCACAAGGCCCTGTGTTCGGTCCCCAGCTCCAAAGAAAGAAAAAAAATATGCCCTGAGTATATAAGATGGATATCTAAGTAAGGTACATATTTTAAGAGAAAGTTCTTTCCTGAAAAATGGCATTCTAATATACATATATATATTCATTTATTATGTGTAGTTGTTGTCTATCAAGTGGTGGACATATTCAATATATATTCTTTGTCCAGGACTAGTTTATAGTTCTTGGTCAGAAGCTTGTATATAAAAAATGATTCTGTTACTGT
Source organism: Rattus rattus (assembly GCF_011064425.1). Lineage (NCBI taxonomy): Eukaryota > Metazoa > Chordata > Mammalia > Rodentia > Muridae > Rattus > Rattus rattus. The sequence continues at coordinate 71,471,187 of NC_046158.1, forward strand.
AAGTTGTGAGCCTTCCACCAGGATAACTGAGATTGATGGAAAGAAGCTATGTCCTAGATTGACAGTCTAGGATAAAAGGGTACCAATGATAGAACATGCCCAGTCCAGTACAGGTAGATGGAGGTCATGACATTGAAATGAAACGACGGATAAAAGGTAAGTCTGGTCTGAGTTAGACAAGTGAGTACAGATTAATATGATCAAAATGCATTCTACACATGTGTGAAATTCTCAAAGAATTTTAAAAAATGAGTTTATGGACAGCACAAATTGGATCAGGTACATGACAAAAAAATAAGTCCTATTTATTAAAGCATATGAAATTAAATATTCAGGAGTGCATTTAATTAGAGAGATGAAAGCTGGTAATATATGTACAATGAAGTCTATCAAATATTTATAGATGTCATTGAAGGTAATAATGCATAAATGAAAAGATATCCCCTGTCCATTAATTAAAAGTTAACAATATTAAAATCTCCATAATATGCAAAGTTAAGTTTCTTTCTAAATGAATGTGAGTTACTAAGAAAGCTGATGCCATGTGAATCATAGGGTGCCCTAAATCCAGTGCATAGATATAGGTATGGTTTCACAGTTGACTTATATTACAGAAAATGGGGTTTGTACCAGTATTAAGCCTGATATCTAGAAAAGTGATGCCATAAAATTTGGTTTTACCTACTGATTTCCCATTTTAATTTTATTTTCTTTTTTTTTAATTTTTATTAGATATATGTCTTTACTTAACATTTCAAAGGTTATTCCCCTTCCCAGTTTCCTGTCCATAAATCCCCATCCCCCCCCCCTGCATACAGGTATTTCCCCTTTACATCCCTCTTATTGCCCCCCATATTCCCCTGCACTGGGGGTCCAACCTTGGCAAGACCAAGGGCTTTCCCTTCCACTGGTGCTCCAACAAAGGTATTCACTGCTACCTATGCAGTTGGAGCCCTGGGTCAGTCCATGTATAGTCTTTGGTAGTGGTTTAGTCCCTGGGAGCTCTGGTTGGTTGGCATTGTTGTTTTGATGGGGTTGCAAGCTCCTTCATCTTTCAACACTTCCTCTAATTGCCCCAAGGGGGTCCTATTCTTAGTTCAGTGGTGTGCTGCTAGCATTGACCTCTGTATTGGACATGTTCTGGATGTGTCTCTGAGGAGAGATCTATATCCAGTCCCTTTCAGCATGCAGTTTTTAGCTTCATCAATATTATCTATCTAGTTTTGGTGCATATATATATATACATATACATATATATATATATATATAGGCTGCATGTGTGTCAGGCTCTGAATGGCCATTCCTTGAGTTGCTGCTCTAAACTTTGCTTCCATATCCCCTCCTATGAATATTTCCCCCTTTTAAGAAGGAGTTGGAGCATCTGCATTTTGGTCAACCTTCTTCTTGAGCTTCCTGTGGTCTATTAATTTCATTTTCACATAGCTAAATGGCATTTGGTCTATAAATTCACTATGTAAGAATTTGATGCATATATACATTGATCTAAGCTGTTAACAGGAAAATAAACAGATAAACGACTGGTCCTGATGTACACTAGATTCCCCAAACCTTGTTCATGCTCACACACCTGTGGGTGTCACACTAGGTCAGATCTGGTCCCCACACTGACTCTACAGCTACTGCTTCAGGCTGCTGCTCAGCTGTGGGTCTGTTGTATGCCTCTGTAGTTTGGTCTTTTTATTGATGTGTAGGGTTTTGTATCAGCAGAGTACTAGTATCAGATATTCCCTCTTTGCCAGTTGTTCTGTGTTGAGCATACAGGAATAGTATTTTAAAAGTTTGGTGTGAATCTGCAATTAAGTCACCTATTTATTGGATTTTATTTATTAGGAGAATTTATTATTATTGCAACTTTGTTACTTATTATATATGAAAAAATATAAACATATATCCAATTTTAATTTTATTTTCAAACAGATAAATGACATTTGGTCTATAAATTCAAAGTGTATGTATACATGGTATATATATATTATATATATACATATATATACATATATATAATATATATTAACATTTTAAAAAGAATTTTAGATTTCTTTTGGTTTTATGTTTGTTCTGTGGGGATGTTTTTAATTAAAATATATCATTTTATTACCTGAGAACAAGTTCTTCTTTTTAATCTCAATAATGTTTTTTTCTCCACTTTATTAAATTGGGTATTTCTTATTTACACTTCAATTGTTATTACCTTTCCAGGTTTCCAGGGCAACATCCACCTAACCCCTTCACCTCCCCTTCTATATGGGTGTTCCCCTCCCCATCCTTTCCCCATTACTGCCCTCCCCTCAACAATCCCGCTCATTGGGGGTTCAGTCTTGGCAGGACCAAGGGCTTCCCCTTCCACTGGTGCCCTTACTAGGCTATTCATTGCTACCTATGCAGTTGCCATTGTTGTTCATGTGGGGTCTCGAGCACCTTTAAGTTCTTTCAGTCCTTTCTCTGATTCCTTCAACGGGGGTCCCATTCTCAGGTCAGTGGTTTGCTGCTGGCATTCGCCTATGTATTTGACATATTCTGGCTGTATCTCTCAGGAGAGATCTACATCCAGTTCCTATCAGTCTGCACTTTTTTGCTTCATCCATCTTATCTAGTTTGGTGGCTGTATATGTATGGGCCACATGTGGGGCAGGCTCTGAATGGGCATTACTTCACCCTCTGTTCTAAACTTTGCCTCCCTATTCCCTCCCAAGGGTATTCTTGTTCCCCTTTTAAAGAAGGAGTGAAGCATTCACATTTTGGTCATCCTTTTTGAGTTTTTTAACTAAGTAAAATATAATAAAATAAAACTATCACATTGAATTTGGAGAGGACAAACCAACAGAGAGAAAGGTACACAATCAGAGAACCAGTCATTTACATATTCAGGAGTTTCATAAAAGTATGAAAGTGTAGGCTACAACGCATTTGCAAAGGACCTAGTACAGACCCATTTAGGCCCTGTACTTGTTGCTCCAGTCTCTGTGACTGTACTTTGTTCACATGTACGTTGCTCAGTTGATATAGAAATCCTTATTCTGAAGATATCTTCCATCCTCTCTGGCTACCACATTCCTTCACCTCCCCTCCAGTGGGATCTGCCATTAACATAGATGCAGGGATTGTTCAATATTTGAAAATCAATAAACATAACCCACTATATAAAGAATCTGAAAGAAGATGACCACATGATAACAGAACAAAAAGACAATGGAGGATATCAAGAAGATACACATTGGAAAGAAAGAAGTCAAAGAATTTGTATTCATAGAAGATGTGATCCTAAAATTCCACCTGGAAGCTCGTATAGCTGATAAATACATTCAGCAAAGTAGTTTGATACAAAACTAACATGCACACACAAACACACACACACACACACACACACACACACACACACACACACACACACAAATCAGTAGCCCTGCTATACGCAAATGTAAAACAGACTAAGAAAGAAATCAAGGAATGAGCACATTTCACCGTAGCCTCAAGTAATATAAAATATCTTAAGGTACCTCTGACCAAGGCAATGAAAGACTTGTATGACATAAACTCCATGTCTTTGAAAAGAGAAATTGAAGAAGATATTAGAATATACAAGGATCTCCTTTGCTCGTGAATCAGTAGAATTGACATAGTAAAAATGGTTATCATACCAAAGGCAATCTAAATATTCAATATAACCCCCATCAAAATTCAACAAAACTCTTTGCAGACCTTGAAAGGACAATTCTTAAATCTAATATTTTTAATATGGGGAGAAATTAATTCATTTATCCTAGATTTTCTTCTAAGCTATTGTTGTATGTATATTAAAGTTCTAGAAGGGTATAACTCTATCTTTGGCATTTGTTGTCTTCCCTACTTTTCCTTCTCTTTATTTTTGTTTATTTGTATATAATTGTCTTGTCTTTGTCTCCTTAAATTTTGCATATGATAAAGGTGTTATAATTTTTATTGTTCATTTTATTGATGTGTGCCATGATACCAGTTGATTTATCACTAGTCTTCTATTTTGTTTGTTCTTGCTTTCTTAGTTCTTTGGGCTGTACTTTTATAATATTCATGTGAAATCTCTTGCTAGGGGACATAGATGTTTAATGACATAGGCTTTCCTCCCACTGTTCTTAGTTATGTATTGTGTAATTTTGGCATGCAAAATTACATGACAGGGTTTCTTTACATAGCCCTGGCTGATCTAGAACTCGCTAGGCAAACCAGACCTCAAACCCATAGAGATCCACCTGCCCCTGCATCCTATCATCTAGGGTTAGACGTGTACATCATCAAGCCTGGCTTCTCTAATTCAAAGTTTATATTTATGTTTTAATTGCCACATTGATTTCTTCATTTATCCATTTACTGTGGATTACTATATCTGTATTTCTAATTTTTCATGTTTTCTTCCAATGATCACAGTTCATTTGTAGTTAACATGCATATTTTATTTTCTATGGTCAGAAAAGACATGTGATTTAATTTTTTAATAATTTATTTGTTTATTTTTACACTCCAGATTTTATTACACTCCCAGTCCACGACCCCCCACATAGTTCGACACTCCCATAGTTCCACATCGCTCCCCATGTCTCCACAAGGATATCCCCACCCTACCCACTCCACCGGACCTCTAAACTTCCTGGCGCCTCCAGTCTCTTGAGGGTTAGGTACATCTTCTCTGACTGAACAGAGACCCAGGAGTCCTCTGCTGTATATGTGTTGGAGGCCTCATCTCAGCTGGTATATGCTGCTTGGTTGGTGATTCAGTGTCGGAGAAATCTCAGGAGTCCAGGTTAATTGAGACTGCTGGTCCTCCTACAGGGTTGCCCTCCTCCTCAACTTCCTTCAGCTTTTCCTAGACCAGAGAGGCTAGCAGCTTCTGTTCATTGTTTGGGTGCACATATCTGCATCTGACTCTTTTAGCTGCTTGTTGGGTTTTTTGGAGGGCAGTCATTATAGGTCCCTTTTTGTGAATGCTGCATAGCCTCAGTAATGGTGTCAGGTCTTGGGGTCTCCCCTTGAGCTAGATCCCACTTTGGGCCTGTCGCTGGACCTTCTTTTCTTCAGGTTCTTCTCCATTTCCATCACTGCATTTCTTTCAGACAGGAAGAATTATGGGTCAGATTTTTGACTATGGGATAGCAACCCCATCCTTCATTTGATGTCCTGTCTTTCTGCTGGAGGTGGGTTCGATAAGTTCCCTCTCCTCACTGTAGGGCATTTCATCTAGGGTCCCCCACCCCCTTTGAGTCCTGAGAGTCTCTCAATTCCAAGGTCTCTGCATCCTACAGATTGAGAAAAAAAATCTTCACTAACCCACATCCATTCGATAGAGGGCAAACATCCAAAATATATAAAGAACTCAAGAAGCTAACCACCAAAAAGACCAAACAACCCAATCAAAAAGGGGGTAGTGTTTGATTTCATGCAAATTTATCTTTGGACTTACTAAAATTACACCAAGAAGTTATTAATTTAGAAAAAGCAGAGCTTTTACATTTTGATGCAACTCTAAATGAAGAATGTTGCTTTTATATTGATCATTTAGGAGTAGTTAAAGACTCCATGGCCTAAGTTAGGCAAGGACTACCCAAAAGGAAGAGAGACAGAGACCAGAATCAAGAACGGTTTGAGTCTTGGTTCACTACTTTCCTGTGGTTGACAACTTTGATTTCAACTTTATTTGGACCCCTGATTATTATTATGCTACTTTTAACTTTTGGACCGTGTATCTCTCTTTTTAATATTAGATATATTTTTTTTTTTTTTTTTTTTTTTTTGGAACTTGTGACCGAACCCAAGGCCTTGCATTTGCTAGGCAAGCGCTCTACCACTGAGCTAATTCCCCAACCCTAGATATATTTCTTTACTTACATTTCAAATGCTATTCCCTTCCTGGTTTCCCTGTCCATAAGCTCCCCATCCTCTCCCTCCCCCCCCCCATACAGGTATTCCTCCATACATCCCCTTACTGCCCCCCCATATTCCCCTGCACTGGGGCGTCCAACCTTGGCAAGACCAAGGGCTTCCCCTTACACTGGTGCCCCAACACGGATATTCTCTGCTACATATGCAGTTAGAGCCCTGGGGCAGTCCATGTATATTCTTTCTGGACCATGTATCTTAAATAGATTGATTGCCTTCATACAGGATCGCTTTCAGCAAGCCCAGCTATTTGTCGTGGCAGTTATTAGTCACTATGAAGAAATGCATTAAGCACATGCTTGGCTTTGATATGTTCTTCGTGGCCTCGATCTGACTGGGAAAGATTGTGCTATAGAAGGCTGGTTAATCAATGACGGTAAGATCTTACATGGGTAAGCCAACCTCAGACAGACATGGTCACCTGGTCAATCTTTGCCCTAGACGGAATTATGAAAAATAAATAAAGCTTATGCCCTCATCCTACAACTAGTACTGTCAGCCTTAAAAAAATGAAAAAGGGGGAAACTGTGACCTCCTCAGCCTGGCAGGCTAGGGAGACTGTGAATATGCACAGGAAATGCAGCAGACCTTGAGTTACAGGACTTACTGGCCTGAGCAGAAACATCTGCCTGAGCCAGCTCTGAGCTTTGATGTTCTGGAACTAGCAAGTTCCAGCATTGTTGTGCTGGAGTAAAAGAGCTGCAAAGAAATGGAAACTTATTGGATTTACTGCTGTGCTCTTGCTATCCCTACTCTACTGTTCTGGGGATGGGTTTTCTAGTCTCCCTTTACATACACTGTGCTGAATAGTAAACATTGAGTCTTGATCAGAAAAAAAAAAAATGGGGTATAGAACTAAACCAAGAATTCATAACAGAGGAATCTCGAATGGCTGAGAAGCACCTAGAAAATGTTCAAAGTTCTTAGTGATCAGAGAAATGCAAATCAAAACGGCCCTGAGATTTCACCTTACACCAATCAGAATGGCTAAGATCAAAAACTTAGGAGACAGCACATGTTGGTGAGAATTTGGAGAAACAGGAGCACTGCTCCATTGCTGGTAGGATTGCAAACTGGTACAACCACTCTGGAAATCAATTTGGAGGTTCCTCAGAAAATTGGAAATAGACCTACCTAAAGACCCAGAAATACCACTCTTGGAAATATACCCAAAAGATGCCCCATCATGACACAGGGGCACATGCTCTACTATGTTCACAGTAGCCTTCTTTGTGATAGCCAGAAGCTGGAAACAACCCAGATGTCCCACAACAGAAGAATGGATACAGAAAATGTGGTTCATTTACACAATGAACTCAGCTATTAAGAATGAGGACATCCTGAATTTTACAGGTAAATGGATGGCACTAGAAAATATCATCCTAAGTGAGGTAACTCAGACCCAAAAGGAAATGCACAGTATGTTCTCACTAACAAGTGGATATTAGAAAAAAAATACAGAACATCCAAGATACAGTCCACAGAACTCAAAAAGATCAACAAGCAGAAGGGCCCAAGTGAGGACACCTCAATCCCACTTGGGAGGGAGAAGAAAGCATCCACATGAGGGGAGGGATGGAGGGATAGGGGAGAGAAAGGGGATAGGGGTGGGAGGAGAGGAGAACATGATCTGGTATTGGGTAGGGGAAAAGGACTGAAGCTCCGAGGGTCAGCAAAAAGAATGGAAATGGGCGACCACCAGAGGAAGGAGATTGGGAGAACCCTCTAGAATGTGGGTTGATTTTGACGTTGTTAATATCTGGAGATGTGATTCATAGGCTAGTATAATTTCTATCCTAAAACATGTTCTATGTGATGATAAGAATATTTTGAAACACTGAGAAGAAATACTTAGTAAATGTGTGCTATATCTATTTCGTCTGCACTGTGTCTTAATTTTAGTATTTGTTTTTTATATCTATGATTTGTGATGGAAGTAGGATATTAAGCTCTAGCTAGCATTATATTTTGGAGTCATTCACTTTTCCCTTTCACACACACACACACACACACACACACACACACACACACACACACACACATATGGTGATCCAGTATTGTAGAACTGATAAATGACCCTCTGTGTTTTTCTTTACAATTTTGTTTTCAAATGTTTTATCTGAAATAAATATAAGTAATTCTGTAAGTTCCTTATTTCAATTAAAGTGTATGTATTTTCATGTTTCACTAATCTCTCTTTTAAATATACATATTGTCTCGCATGTAAACAATGGAATAGGGTGAAGGTGTGTCTTAAGACAATGAGAGAGAGACTGGCACTGATCAAACCACCACTATGAACACCATGAGTTTAAGGCAAGCGGCAGCTCTCTGGTCCTATTTCCCATGGGCTTACATTTGTAGACATTAAATGACTAATGTCATTAATAGTCCTACTTAGGGCTGGCAACACTTATTTCCGTGGAAAGCATGAGTGATATTTAAAAGTTGATAAACCTATATCCTCAAAGCATACTTATGTTTCACAGAAAACATAATATTCTTAGAATTGTTTTGTCATTTAAGAGAAGGGAATGATTTTTAATATAATATGAATATATAGACTTTAAACTCAAAGAAGTATTACGTTTAATAATGAAACACTAAAACTTCTCTTTACTTTCCATGGGTTATTTTTCTTAAATATTCTCTCTATTTTTGAGATTATAATAGAATTACATCATTTTCCCCTTCTCTTTTCTCCTTTAAAACTCTCCACTATGCTCCTCCTTGTTCTCATTCAAATTCATGGCATCTCTTTAAATTAATTGGTGTTACGTCTGCGTGTGTGTGTGTGTGTGTGTGTGTGTGTGTGTGTGTGTGTGTGTCTGTGTATTGTTCATTTGTATACTTTTTGTATTATGTTTTCAGGAAAGACCAATTGGTGTGTTCCTCCCTGGAAAAGACTATTTCTCTCCTGTTTAGCACTCCTTAATTGCCTATAGTTCTTTGTGTAAGGTTGAAGGCTTGTGTATATTTCTAGTTTGCTATGAGACTGTTTCCTAATAAAATCCAAGGTTACCCCTGTAAAGCCTTCAAGTTCATTTTAAGAATAAAATGTTCCTCCTCTTCATAGAATCTTCATGTAATAACAAAAATAGAATTCTGATGTTATAAGTCTCCTATATCATATGGAGGAAAAGTTTGGAGCAGAGAATAAAGGAATGGCCATTCAGAGACTGCCCAACATGTGGCCCATATATATACAGCCACCAAAACTAGATAAGATTGATGAAGCTAAGAAGTGCATGCTGACAGGAACCATATATAGATGTCTCCTGAGAGACACAGCCAGAACATGTCAAATACAGAGGTGAATGCTAGCAGCAAACTCTTGAACTGAGAATGGGACCCCCGTTGGAGGAATTAGAGAAAGGATTAAAAGAGCTGAAGGGGCTTGCAACCCCATAAGAACAACAATATCAACCAACCAGAGCTCCCAGAGACTAAACCACTACCCATCGACTATACATGAACAGACCCATGGCACCAGCTACATATGTAGCAGAGGAGGGCCTTGTTGGGCACCAAAGGAAGGAGAAGCCCTTGGTCCTGCCAAAGTTGGATCCCCAGTGCAAGGAAATGTCAGGGGTATGTGGGAAGGAGAATGAATGGGGAGGGGAACACCCTTATAGTAGGGGAGGGGGATAGAATAGGGCGCTATGTCCGGGAAACTGGGAAAGGAAATAACATTCAAAATGTAAATTAAAAAATAGCCAATAAAAAAATTTAAAAAAGAAATGTTCAAAGTCCTTAGTTATCAGGGAAATGCAAATCAAAATGACCCTGAGATTCTACCTTACTCCAATCAGAATGGCTAAGATCAAAAACTCAGGTGACACAAATGCTGGCAATGTGGAGAAAAGGAACAGTCCTCCATTGCTGGTGGGATTGCAAACTGATACAACCACTCTGGAAATCAGTCTGGAGGTTCCATAGAAAATGGACATTCTACAACCTGAGAACCCAGCTATACCTGTCTGGGCATATACCCAAAAGATACCCTACTATGTTCGTAGCACTCTTGTTTGTGATATCCAGAACCTGGAAGCAAGCCAGATGTCCCAAAACAGAAGAATGGATACAGAAAATGTGGTTCCCTTACACAGTGAAATACTACTCAGCTATTAAGAGAAAGAACATCCTGGGGGTAAGCAGAAAGAATGTAAATAGGTAACTTCGGAGTTAGGAGGTTGGGTGGACCCCCCACATTATACCAGAAACCTGGGAGGTGAGAGACTCTTAGGATTCAAAAGGAGGGACATTAGATGAAATGCCCTGAAGTGGGGAGAGGGAACTTGTAGAGCCCACCTGCAGCAGAAAGACAGGGCTTCAAGTGAGAGAGGGGTTTGCTATCCCAAAGTCAAAAACTCTGACCCATAATTGTATTGTTCCTGTCTGAAAGAACTGCAGGGATAAAATGGAGAACCTGAGGAAAAGGAGGTCCAGCCACAGGCCCAAAGTGAGACCCAACTCATGAGAAAGCTCCAAGGCCTGACACTTACTAAGGCTAAGGACTGTTCAGAAAAAGGAACCGATCATGACTGCCCTCTGCAAGATCCAACAAACAACTGAAAGAGTCAGATGCAGATATTTACATCCAACCAGAGGAGAGAAGCTCCTGTCCCCTGTGGTTGAATTAGGGAAAAACTGGAAGAATCTGGGGAAGAGGTCAACCCTGTAGGAGGACCAGCAGTCTCAATTAATCTGGACCCCCGAGATCTCTCAGACACTGGATCTCCAACCAGGCAGCATACACTAACTGATATGAGGCCCCCAACACATATGCAGCAGAGGACTTCTGGGTCTAGGTTCAGTCAGAGAAGATGTACCTCAACCTCAAGAGACAGGAGGCCCCAGGGAGTGAGAAGGTCTGGTGGGGTGGAAGATGGGGATGAGGACATCGTCATGGAGATCGGGGGGAGATATGGGATGTGGAACAGTCAGAGGGAGGACTGGAAAAGAGATTAAAATCTTGAGTGTGAAAGAAAAGATTAAATAAAATTTTAAAAAAGTCTCCAACACCATAAATAAATTAAGGACATGTATCAGTTTCTCTGAGTGAGAAGAAGCACTGGCATAATGACTGTCCCCAAGTCTATAGTCTGACTAGCATTTCTGCCTTTGTACTTTGGCTCACTACAAACCAGTTGCATGGTCTGATATTTCATACTAGATGAACCTGCTAGAAACTTTTGGAGACAAGTATCAATTAAAAGTAAAAAGTGAAATGAAGCCCTATGTGTTCCAATATAGGTAGCCTGTGATCTATTAAAATTGTATTGCTCAAAATTTTGGAGTAAATATGGCTACATATACCAGTCTTATCTGAGAAACTGTCTCTGAGCAGAAAAAAATTCCTCACCAACAAATAGTATAGACTACAAAGTATTCTGTAGTGGCTACCCCTTGAAATTTACAGAGGCTCCAAAAGAGATAGTAGTACCAAATCTCAATAGCGTCTGCAAACGTGTTTTGTAGGTAAGGTCAAAGTTCTGAATGACAGAAGCACAATGAAGGGAATAAGGAAACACCAGCATCACCAAATGATAAAAATTTACCTCACCAATAAATAACAGTCAGTGCCTCCTAATATGGTACCTGAGAAAACTTCAGCCTCCCTTGTAAGATATTCCTGCTAGATCCAAAATTGAACTTAACATAGGGAACAGGAGACAAACATAATTTAGAATACACAAATATTCTACAAAATAACTGCCCTATACTCTACACAAATATCCATCTGATAAAATACAAGGAGATTCAGAAATGGCTTTATGTGATGGAATGCATGCCTTGATGTGCACACTATGGAGGCAGTGTGACAACTTGAGTTCCCTTTAGCTACAAGGGGAACTTTATTAGGACAGCTAGTGAAAGGGTAATAAGCTGTGTGGCTGCTTTTAATCTTATCTCTCTTTTTAATTGTGCCATTCATTTTTTGTGCATATATTCTATGTACAAGTATACAAAAAGAAGATAACAAAAACCAAATACGCAAAATGTGATTCTGTGGGGAGCCAGAGTAGTTCTATTCAAGAATTTTTGCATTGTATCTGATTCTGAATAATACTTAAAATAATGCATAAAATACTTTTCAATTTTTATCACATTCATGCATTCACCTACTTATTTATTAGTTTTTTTTATTTATTGATTTGTGTGTATGTTCATGTGCTTAGGTGCCATGATAAATGTGTGGAGGACAGAAGACAGCCTATGACAGTCAGTTCATTCTTTCTATTATGTGAGTCCCAGGGATTTCATTGAGGTTCATTGGTCTTGGTGACAAGTGCCTTTATTTTCTGAACCATCTCTCTGGTACTTAAAATTATATCATTAAATGAATTATGCATTAAAAGCATAGACATATAAGCACAGGAAAAATAAATATGTATTTTTCAAAAACACAATCAATAAATAAATATAATTAGATTTTAATGAAATAGCATTGATATGACCTAAATAGCTTACCATTTCATCAATTTGTTTTATAAAAAGTTCTATTCATAGAATATGAGAACCCAGCATGCTATACTGTATTGTGTCATTGGTGCATATGTATAAATGAAGGCAATTTTCTCAATTTAGGTAAGTAGGTCAGAAGTCCTTGGCAATTTCCCCTTGTAACCATACCTACCATATATAAACAAAGACTGGACTTTGGCAACTCAGCTTTTGGCAATGTTTTTTTTCCCTCAAGATAAACAACTTGGAGGAGGGTTCTGAAATTTTGTGAAGAGTGCTTGTCCATATAAAAAAATGAGTTCAAAAATATGCCTAATGAAGTCAATGTTCAGAATAAGTAACCAAACACAAATATTATGTTTAATGTGGTTCCTGGAAAATGATAAATTTTATAAATTTTAGGCATAGCTGATATACATAAACTTTAAAGAAAATATCAAATCCTACTCAAAATATGTCAGAAAATATATTAATTTAAAAACTGAAATTATTTCTATAAAGCAGTCTTTCAAATAATTTACTAAATCTATCACTTTCATGGATCTAACAGGAATCTTATGTTCAATAAAGAAAACATACAATAAAAGCAGTTTAAGTGAACTAACTAGTCAGCATTTCAGCCACCAAAAATACATTACATATGACTGAGAGATTTAAAGCCACATAAAATACTTTTAAACTTTTATCACATGCATGTATTTGCTTATCTATTTGTTTAATTACCTATTGGTTTGTGTGTATTTCATATTCTTAGGTGCCATGGTACACCTAAGGATGAATTGTCAAAAGGGTGAGCAGGTCATGTTTAGTGTATAATGATTCCCCCAATATGGGGGAAATCCAGCCTTGGCAGGACCAAGGGCTTCTCCTTCCATTGGTGCCCAACAAGACCATCCTCTGCTACATATGCAGCTGGTGCCATGGGTCTGTTCATGTGTACTCTTTGGATGGTGGTTTAGGCCCTGGGAGCTCTGGTTGGTTGGCATTGTTGTTATGCCCCTTCAACCCTTTCAATCCTTTCTCTAGTTCTTCCAATGGGGGTCCTGTTCTCAGTTCAATGGTTTGCTGCTAGCATTCACCTCTGTATTTGATATTCTCTGGCTGTGCCTCTCAGGAGACAGCTATATCCAGCTCATGTCAACATGCACTTCTTAGCTTCATCAATTTTACCTAGTTTTGGTGGATGTACATATATGGGCTGTATACCCATGTGGGACAGGCTCTGAAAGGCCATTCCTTCAATCTCTGCTCCAAATTTTGCCTCTATACCCTTCCATGAATATTTTTGTTCCCCCTTTTAAGAAGGAGTGAAACATCCTCACTGTGTCCGGGGGAGGGAGGCTGGAAGGGGGACAGATGTGGAGAGGAACACTCTTATAGAAGAAGGGGAGAGGGAGGAGAAAGGGGGCTTATCTCCAGGAAACAGGGAAAGGGAAATAACACTTGAAATATAAATAAAAAATTATCCAATTAAAGAATAAAATGTATCACTACTTAGCTAACTAATAAATCCCTCCCCTTGCATGATTAATTTTTCTTAATTTTGTTGTTATCTGAACATTTAAGATCTTCCCTGTTACAAAAATCTCAAGTATACAGTACATTATGATCAGCTATATATGCCATGCTATACATTAAACTCTTGGAATTATTCATCTTTCATAATAAATCTTCACATTCCCAACATTTTCTGTTTACTCTGCCCATAACATCCATAATTCTTCCTTTGCTCCTATTAGTATATTTTGTATCCCACATGTAAATTACTTTGGGTGTTATTGGTTTGCCTATTTCTGGCTTCTATTATTTAGCTAGTGTCCTCCAGGCTCACCCTTTTCAGGAATGATGAGAGCTCTCACTTAAGGATTCTTAAAGCATAGTACAGCCTTAGCATCTGAGAGTGGTGGCATCCAGATTAGGGATAGGTATACTAATTCTATGTTTTGACCCCTGTTGTGGGTTCGATCCCTACTATTTTTCCTATTATTTTTATTATACAGAATCATGACACTTGTAATTATACACATGTAAATGAAATGTTGGCAAGAGTCTAATGATATTTAAATATTTAACTGCTATAAAAAATAAATCAACATAAAAATAAAACAAGATATGGTAATATATCTATAGATACAGATAAAATCAGTGCAATCCATAAATATTTCATTCACTAATCCATTACTTCTTATTCGTTGATGTCCTATTATAAGTTCATTATGCCTGTCCAGGTATAGTGATATACAAGATATTACAAAAGTTATACGGCATTGAATTTTATTAATAGTTCAAACACATAGTTCATTTGTATTTTTAAGAAGTGTTTTTAAAATAAGGGAAGGTAACATCACAATTTCGAAGATATGAATCATAAGGAGACAGCATCACAATCAGATGACTTCAGTCATTGTAGAAGACTCACTTATTTGTGTCCGGAAATAACTTTTCTTCTCCACAGCTTCTTCATAGCATTTGTCATCTCTGAGTTTCTCAGAGTATATATCAAGGGGTTCATCATGGGGGTAATGACTGTATAAAACACACTCAACAATTTGTCAATGGGGAAAGTTTTAGCAGGTCGTGCATACATGAAAATACAGGGAACAAAGAATGAAACAACTACAGTGATGTGGGAGCCACAGGTAGAGAGAGCTTTCCACCTCCCTTCCTGATTAAGGCTCTTTAGAGAGTACAAGATGACACCATAAGAGATGAGTAAGAGTAGAAACACAACCGTGCAGATCAGCCCTCCATTGGCCATCACTAAGAGGCCAATGGCATAGGTGTCAATACAAACAAGTTTTAGTAAGGGGTACATGTCACACATAAAATGATCAATGACATTAGGACCACAGAATGGGAGTCCATATATAGTGCTGAGCTGAATCACTGAGTGCAAAAATCCTCCAATCCAAGATAATATCAACAGCACAACACAAACCCATTGCTTCATGATAGTTGAATAATGCAAGGGCTTACAGATGGCCACGTAACGATCATAGGCCATCACCAACAGAAGAAAAACCTCTGAACCACCAAAAAAGTGTTCTGTGAAGAGCTGAGTCATACAAAATTTAAAGGATATTGTGTTTTGGCCGAAGAACAAATCTGAAATCAATTTGGGAGAAATGGCAGATGAATAAATGATATCCACAAATGACAAGCTAGCAAGAAAGAAATACATTGGTGAGCCCAAGCTGTTACTGATGGTTACAGTCATAACAATGAGCATATTTCCCACCATGGTCAAAATATAGGAAAGCAAGAAAAGAACAAAGAGTCCTTTCTGCACCTTTGGATTCTCTGAGAGGCCCAAGAGGACAAAGTAGGTTACATTGTTCTTTGGTTCCATTTATTCTTTCATTGGTTCTGATTTCAGACATGAAAAGACATTACCTACAAAACAAAGATCTCCTTAGAGTATTATGACATTATTGCTTCCTTATTCACCTGTTTAAATATACAGATAGAGGGAGGGGGAGAAAGAGAAAGACAGAGGGAAGGAGGGACAGAAAAGGAGAGGGGCGGGGGAGGGAGAGAGACTTAAGTCAAGATCACTGTTATAAACATGTGGATTTCAAGTCATTTAAGACAAGGTTCCATGCCCTAAGTAATTTGATGCATAATGGTGGGGTCAGCCATCAAAAAAACAGCTTCATAAGCGTCATTGAAAACATTTATGCTCCTCCATAGAATCATAGAATTGAGATTTCTAAATTCACCAGGTCCGGGAAAACTTCTCAGAGGAAGAAAGCTTACATGAGTTTAAAAGAAAAATAGAGAACAACAGAGAACAGAAAGGAGATTCCATGAATAGGTTCACCTTATGTGAAGTCACAAAATAGAGTGATCACTCTTAGGGAGACTACAAACATAAGATAATAAAATTGCTGTATTAGTTATTAGCTTTGCTGCTTTAAGAGAATGAATCTACTCCTTCCAGTTTCTAATAATATGTTCATTTTTATTTGAGACCTCAGGCACAGTTACCTTAATGTCCATGGATCTGAAAACATGTTGTTGAGGGTGTGTGTGCAGGGAGGGTGTATGTGTTGTACATTCTACAGCTTTCATCTTTCATTTCTAAACTCTTAGCCGCAATCACCTTTCCATGTCCATACTTCAAAATGTAATCTCTTTCTTCAAGGGAGTTTCAAGTTTTCTTATTTGTTTGTTTTGTTTTGCTTTGCTTCGTTTTATTTTGTTTTGTTTTAATCACGAGTGCTAACACTATTCCGTCATCTAACCATGACCTAATCTTAAAGCTACTTCTGCAGCTTTAGATTGCAGCTACACTTTTTTCTCCAACTCTAAACATGATTCGTTTTATTTTGTATTTCATTTATAAATACAAATTTTAAAATGCAATATGCGTCCATTCATATGAAACTCGGAAACAGCTAAATTAAGATTGCATAAACAGATTAGATGTTGGTAAGTTGTTAAAAATTGTATAAAGGACCTAGAATAATAATGTCAATTAAATAATACGAAATTAGGTGGAAGATAGATGACTCAGAAGTTGAGAGCACCCACTGTTCTTCCCAAGAACTCAAGTTATCTCATTTCAAACACAAACATAGAAATTCATAATATTCTAAGAATATGGCATTATAATTAGGAAGAGGAATTTGGGGAATTCTTGGAGATATTCTATTCTGATCATTTTGTGATGTTTAGAAATATTTATAGCATTTCATTAAACTTTTCATTCTTTCTCTGTTATTTAACTTTATAACTACATTTTATATATTTATATATATATATATATATACATACGCACTATAGACAAATAGAGACAGAGACAGAACACACTAAAATATCAACACCTTTACATGAGTTAATGATTGTTTTACTTTTCCTGTATTTTGTAGAAGTTTTTCATTACCCAGTGTCATTATTATATTGCCATATTTGCTAACCCTCAGTAATATGTGATCAGCATTTAGCTTGTTGCATGTTACTTTGAGGAGCTAGTTATTACGAATTCTATTTGAAGAGCCCGGAGATGTTTGAAAGGGAACCAGGTTTAACCATTCCCATTGTACATGTGTTAAATGACTGAAAGCAGGTTATGAGATAAATTTATTTCTGAAATATAGTGGACTTTTAATACTTAAATTGAGTAAATTGATTAATTGGTTTGTAAATAGGAAAACTTTTGTGATTCAAGTACTTTTTCTTGTAAGTAGCTGTCATCGAGTCCAAATAATGTATTTAAAATGCTAAGCATTTAAATTTAGCTGAATGTGTAGCAATTAATTTTTCTGTGTCATTTTATGTTCACTGGGAAGTACAGGAAAAAAGAGCAACACTTCTTAGTACCTAAATCATCATTCTTTGGCAAGAGTTTCTGTTAAAAAGAAAAAAAGTTAAAAGAAACACAAACTGGGATTTGGTAAGTTCTGCATGCTAAAAATTCAAAATCAAGTAAATACAGTGATAGAACCTACAGCAGGCCATTAGAAAACAATCTGATCCAGTTCTCTCCCTAGTATATCCACCAACAACTTTGCATTGATATAGTACTTTTCCTGTACCAAAATTTCTTACTTTTTTTGGCAAGTCTCATGTAGCCTGGATTGATCTCTGACTTGCTATGTGTCTGAAAATGGACTTGAACTCTAGATCCTCCTACATCTACCTCTCAAGTTCTAGAATTATAATAGTGTGCCACAATGTTTATCTAAATTTCCTTTATAATAAAGACATCCAATCATATGTTACCTTGCATAAAAAATTAACACTATCACAAAATAAAGTCACATTCTGAACTTCTATAGGTTGCAAGATCAGTATTTTAGATGGAGAAATATTTGACTCAACTGGACCAACCTTCTTAGGAGCTAATCACCAGGAAAGAAATAAAGCATTTTTGTTTATTGTGAAAAGACAAGAATCTAGCATAACTGTCTCCTGAGCATCTTCATCCAGCAGCTGATGGAAAAAGATGCAGAGACCCACAGCCAAACATCAGGAGAAGCTCATAAAGTCTTGTGAAATGGTAGGGGATAGAGGGAGTGGGTGGGTAGTGGGGGAGTACCCTTATGGAGTCAGGGATTCGGGGATGGGATGGGAGTTTCTGGAGGGGAAATGTAAAGAAAATATCCAATAAAAAGATGAAAAAAGGATGTAAGCAAGCAGAAGAAGTCCAGGATACTATAAGAAGAATCACAGAGTTAACTAATCATAACTGGACCCCTGGAGCTCCCAGAGATGGGACCACCAACAAAAGAACGTGTCTGTGCTGGACCTAGGCCCCCTACACATTTGTAGCAGATGCACAGCTTGGTTTTCATATGGCTTCCCTAACAATTGAAACTGTTATCTGTCTCTGACTCTGTTCCCTGCCATTGGATCCCCTTCTGCTAGCTGGACTGCCTGGATGGACCTCAATAGAAAAGGTTGTAGTTAATCCTGCAGAAACTTAGTGTCCCAGGGTAGGGTGCTACACAATCGAGGAGTTATGGTGGAAGAGATTTCTAAGGATGGGACTGGGAGGAAAGGAAGGAGAGAGAACTTTGATTAGGATGAAAGTGAATAAATAAATAAATAAATAAATAAATAAATAAATAAATAAATAAATAAGAAGGAGAAAAGATCTCAACATATAAATATATGGAATGAATAGTAAGAAAACTAGGATGTTTTGTGTAATAAAATGTGTGACCCAAACTAACACAATCTCAGATGTCTAACAAGGTCACTGAGAAGTTCATTTAGCATCTTAGGTATTCCTCCTTTTCCCAACCTAAATAAATGTGTAAAGTACTCCAAAGTAGTATGTCTCATTGTTCTCTCTCCTGATGTCTGTATTTCTAATTATATATATCCATTTAATATTTGCAAAAAGAAATTTGAAATCGTTGAGATGAATCCCTTCCCTCCAGGTTTTCTCTACTGAAATATCACTGCTCTCTTTGGTATATGTCCCTACAAATCCTGTAACTATCCTTCACTCCTTTGCTACTTTCATATTACTTTTTCATCAGTTTAAGAAATCCCATAGACTCTCATTTTTCATTTATTCTTTTCTATAGACTAATTTCAGAGACTGAAAGCACGTCACACAATCTAAAATGGAATGGTGGTAAATACTGTACAATCTGTGATGCACAACAAATGGCTATAAGTACACTTATTCCATGATGATGATCAAGATAGAATTCCAGACATCACAAAGAGTCAATGTCTTACATTTATACCCAAGGTTTATACCAGGGCCTCATATCTAAGTGCAGGAGCTTTCACATTGGCTGAGGAACCACTTTTGCATGATTCTTCTACTTTACAATTTGGAACTATGGCTTTAAGGGCGTAAAATAAGTCCTAAAAATTTCCTTTGGCTTTCTAAAACTATATGCATTGCATGTCACATGTAATCTGCCAGTAACTGTGTGGGTCCAGAAGTTTCCTTGGCATATTAATTGTAATAAACTTGATTAATTGTGTAATTAAAGTGTATTCAGTTATAAAGTCTGATTTGCACTACTAATGGCCGAAGTCTTACCTTTTGAGAGCTTCTTTGCAATTCGAAGGATTTTTTACTTCATAATAGAATAACTTCTTCCATCCAGTATGTGCATAGAAGCCAAAAAAGCTAAATTAGTTCTTGAAGATAATTTTGAAATAATGTGGCTTGTTTTCTGGACTTCTAAATATTTCAAAAATTCATTGTCTTCATTGTGGAACTACTTCAAAGAAGTTACATAATGCAAATAAAAATTAAAATTTTTATAGTTTAATAACAACAGCCATTCAATTAAACCACATAATAAAACAGCATCTAATCTTCATTACAAGGAATATTTTTCTCTCTTAACCTATATCTAGTAACTTCAATAAAGAATTCCCCTTCAGACGTTTAACCTACCTCTTCTTCTGTGTTGATATAAACAAATACACACACTAGACACTGAGAGACATCATTCTTATGACTTCTTTAAAGCATGAATTAGGCCAAGTAAATCATTTCCTAGCAATTATGTCAGTTATAAAGAGGACTGCACATTCTGTCTGGCAGAAGCAAAGATCACCTGATGGTTTTATACCTGACAACTGCACTCATTGATTGTAGATTCTGGAGTATGTCCAAGGTAGACTCTTAATGAAATTCTCTGTGATTTCAAATATTATGACAGATAACAGTTAGATAAACAATGATTAATATCATTATTAAAAAGTTCCTTTAAGTTGCAATTAATAGGTGAGATGAGAATCATCTTTTTAGGTAGCTAGAACATTGTAAAAGACTTAGAATACACCACAATAGAACATTAAAAAAGCCAATGCAATGTCTTGGATTAATTTTCCAACACTGAAGGAATAAATAAAGGAAAAAATAGTAGAAAATGATGAACTAGAGGAGAGGAAGGAGAGGAAGGAAACGGAAGTAAAATGCAAGAGGAGGGAAGAAGAGAAGAAATAAGAGAAATGTTTTGGGTCTCTTGGAACATTTGTTATTCTTTATACTTTTAATTGATTTACAGCAAGTTTTGTGATGATGTTTTCATATAAGTTTTGGTTGCTGTTGGCTTTTCTCAGACTTTTTCTCTTCATCTCCCTGCTCCTCACCCCTGAGCCCTACTTATAACATTTTGTCTCTTCTGACTTTCATATCATGTGAATTCCTTTACCCTCCCTAATCACTCCCCTGTTGAAAACTGCTTCCCCACCCTCTCCTAGCCCCTTTCTAGTTTCCTGGAATCTGTTCGTGCTCATTCCCATTTATGTACATATGTAAAGATCAGAATCTAAGCCATGCATATGAGAAAGAATACCCGATGCTTGCCTTTCAGAGCTCAAATCGCATCATCGTTTTCTTCAGTTCAATCCATCTTCCTGAGAATGACAAACTTTCATTTTTCTTTATGTTTAAATAAAACTTTGTTGTATGTATGTACCATATTTTCACTATCCATTCATCCATTGATGGACATTTGACCTGCTTCCATTTCCTTGCTAGCTTTTTAAAAGAAAAACTTTAAGGAAAGGAAATATCAACAGATATAATCAGTTTAGGACAGTTCTCAAGCTATGAGTTGTAACCCCTTTGAGGATTCAAATGACACTTTCACAAGGGTCACCTAAGAACAGCAGAATTATCAAATATTTACATGATGATTCATAACAGTAGCAAATTACAGTTAAGAAATAGCAATATTTATAGTTGGAGGGTCACCGAAACATGAGTAACTATACTAAAAGATCACAGTATTAGGAAAGTTGAGGACCACTACCTCAGGAGAAAGTGAATTGGTATGGAACAGAAGACACTCAATGTAGTGAAACTACTTTGTATGATACTATCTATGGTACTAAATATGTATCATGATACATTTTTCCAAGGCCACAAAAGTATACCACCACAAATGAGTGCCAGTGTAAGCTATGAATCTTGAATGAAAATAATGTTGTTATGAACTAACCAACTGTTAAAGCCTAACCAGTGTGATATGGGATACTGACATTGGGTACTATGGTTTGAATGTCCCATGAATTTTATGTATTAGAAACTATGACACACTTGAGAGGTGAGTGTGTTACAAGTCAGTGAATGAATAATGCTTCAAAACCTAGAATTGCATTGTGAATGGGTTCCTATAAAAGTAAGAAATAATATGTAATTATATAATCTTTATGATAGCACTATATAATGTGGATGAACACCTTACATCATGCCAGATACACCGAGTGTACAAATCTTTTGTTGTTGTTGTTGTTGTTGTTGTTGTTGTTTGTTTTTGTTGTTGTTTTGTTTTGTTTTCGCCTTTTTATAAATGTAAGTGACTTGGGAGGTGATTGTCTGTGTTTGGATTTTATTTGTATCTACAGAGCTAAGTGGTCTTCAAATCAGAAAAGCAACACCCCTTCAGATTCATGTCTTTGAACACATATTCGTGGTCTCAGCACTAGCAACGCATTTTCCAGAAAGCCTGAATAGGGACCATACGTCCCTCAGCAAATAATCCCTAGAAGTTCACTTCACCCTGTGATTCTAACCCTCCTAGTAGCTTCATACTTTGTACATGATAAACCACTGTGTAAAATGCTACAGATGACCCTGTATATTTAAATAAGAACTCTGGCTGGTAAACAAAACTTATCATAATGGATCCATTTTAATTTATTAGCAAGAATCAAAAGTGCTCAATATTGTAATCAATAAAAAGATCTCTTTTTAAAATGAATTTATTCTGAGTTTCAAATGGACATTATGTTCATTTATTTAGTAAATATTTGTGCTATACCAAGTCTAGGTGTTAGAAAAGTGGTAGTGTATGAAACAGACAGTGCCTCCACTTTCATAGAATTTAGAAACCAGATAAGATAGTCAGATTGTTAAATGTTGTTGAGAAAATATTAAAGTTGTGTGTAGTGACTGAAATAATGAAGAACGGCTTTACATGAGTGTTCAAGGACCACTGAGGAAGTAGGAACCTAACTACAGAATAAATAGAGTTCAGAATACAGCCTTTTATTCCACACTTTTCATGAAGAATTAAAAGTTGCAATTGCCACCAGTTTTGCTATGAAAAGTGAAGCCCAATAAATTATTAAACAATACAATATTGTAATCAGCAAGTATATTATTTCTTAAAGTGTATACATAGACATAGAGCATTTGCTTTGATTCATCCAGAAAAAAAATATACCACAAATGAAGATATGTCTGTCAACAACAGCCCTTTGCTTTAAAATAATGGAGCTATGACCTTGGAGTATTTACTTCAATAAGAACCCTAATCAACTTTGATAGTACATTAAAGTTGTCAAGCAAATGAGCAATGTATAAATCTAACAGGGACATTTTAATAATCATATTTAAAGGATATCATTTTTTAGAGAGTTTGACATACTAGCAATGCCCTTTAGCATAAGTAATCACTATGCTCAGAATCTTAAGAATGATGATTTTTTTTCTCTAAACCATTTGAAAGATAGTTCGTTTACATTATGTAATTCATGATTTCTCAATTTAAATCAACTTGGACACAAAGTTTCTTCATAGCATTTTTCACCTCAGTATTTCTGAGGGTATAAATTAAGGGGTTTAGCATAGGAGTTATCATGGTATAAAATACAGCCACTGCTTTATCAATAGAGAAGGTCATTACTGGGCGCAGATACACAAATATGCAAGGCACAAAGAATAAGATGACCACAGTAATGTGAGAGACACAAGTAGAGAGGGCTTTGCGCCTTCCCTCCTTGCTGTGAGATTTCAGAGCATCGAGGATGACTATATACGAGATCATCAGAAGTAGAAAGTTTAACAGGCAGATAAAGCCACTGTTGGCAGCAACAAAGAGACCCAGGTTATGTGTGTCCATACAGACAAGTTTCAGCAAAGGGGTCAGATCACACATAAAGTGGTCTATGACATTGGGACCACAGAAAGGCAACCAGACTGTGAAGAGGATCTGAATGGTTGCATGAATAAAACCTCCAGCCCAGGCCACCCCCACCAAGAGGCCACACACAAATCTGTTCATGATGATCGTGTAGCGTAGGGGTTTGCAGATGGCCACATAGCGGTCGTAGGCCATAACTGTGAGAAGAATAATCTCAGCAGCGCCGAAAAAATGCTCCGCAAAGACTTGAGTCATGCATCCAGTGAAAGAAATGGTTTTCTTTGCAGAGAGGGAGTCGACCAGCATCTTTGGAGTCATGGATGAGGAGCAGCAGCCATCTATCAGAGAGAGGAAAGAGAGGAAGAAGTACACCGGGATGCCAGGGCTCTGCTGCTGCTGATGGTGACCATGATAAGCAGGTTGCCAGCCAAGGTGAGCAGATAAACAATGAAAAATACGACAAATGAAAATATCTGAAGCTCCATGTTCTGAGTCAAGCCCACAAGAATGAATTCGGTGATATTATTCATCTTCTCTATTGATTCAGCTCATCTGACAGATGAATGTCCTAAAAATAAATGACATACTCACACACTTAAACTATGGCTGCCTCTGTTCTTTTGCCTTTAAAAGCAAAAAACAAAAAACAAAAACAAAAAAACAACAACAACAAAAAGCATGCTCCTAGGAGGCCCCACACTCAAGCACATTTGGAAATCACTAACTGGACTTAGTGGGTAATTAAAAAAATAGTAAGTGTATGAAGTCAGGAGTGGGACCTATTGAGAAGTATACGGGAAAGAATGGAGGTAAGGAGATATACATGGTCAGATTTCATTGTGTACATATATAACATTCTCAAGAACAAAAAACTTAAACAAGTACAATGTCATAACAACTATTTCCTTTTTACTTTACTTTTTCATATATCAGTGAAAATGTGCTTATTCTACTTATAATTTCCTCATATGTTTTCAATTTTTAAGTCTATAGAAAGTGTTATTTCTAAAGCTAAAAGAGCACACTATCATTCATGAAAACTTAAGAACCAATCCATGGTGTGGCCATATATTAGCACATAAAAGCTACACAAAACACCATGCATTTTTACCTGAAAGTGTGAACCTCTGAGAGAAAAGTACATTTTTTTTCTAGTTTTATGCCTCATAAAAGACCCAAGAACACTCAGAGATTCTTTCATGAGCCATCCTTATTCTTGCTTTACTTATGTATAATTTTCATGGTGTCTCCAGTAGACAAACTCAGAGGTCATGATAAATACCCATTACTGAAATCGTCTCATGTTTATCTGGCAACATTCAGCAATACGATCCTTGAAGAAAAAATTTTGCTTACTGCATTCTAGTCACATTTATTTTTAGTAAGTCCTAGTAGTGGCCAAAACATAAATACCTAAAGCATTTAACTAAAAAGGGAGAAAGAAGATAATGTGAGGGAGAAAAGGAAAAGTACATTTTACAGTGTATTTAAGAAAAAGAATGGTTGGTGAACTTAAAGTTCCAAGTGTACATTTTGGAATCCTACATCTATTATTATTAACTACATAAAATTTTAAATTTCAGTTTTAAATCTATTAACCTAAGGACAAATGTAGCTAAATTTACCATTATTGCAAAAATTAAAATTGTGTCTAATTGACTATTATTTTGTTGTATAATTTTACAGTTCTCGTGGAAGTATTAATAGAATTTTTCTTAAAAATGTCTTTGAAGACGACTAAAGGATAAATATGAAAATATAGTCAAGGTGTGTGACCAAAACTTAAAAGAATGAAAGTCAAAAATAAAGCTCATCATATTAAAAGTAAAAAACAAACAAACAAACAAACAAACAAACAAAAACATCCTTTACAATAAAAATAATTTTGACTCATTTTTCTTTCTTATGTTGAAGTTATGCATTTCTGGATTCATGTGCTAAAGCCATTTGCCAATCCATAGAATATGCATTTCTTCTCCCTTGGCTGCTACAGCTAAAGGTGAAGGGTAAGCCAAGTTTACTATTCAGATAAATGCTTACCTGTATCTGTGGCTACAGAGCCGGCCTAGAAGCTGTAAAACACTTGAAGACGGGGAAGCAATGTGTATGGAACAGAGAGAAAATAAATGGAGCAAAGAAAACAAAGAGTAAGAATAGAAAAAGAGAAAAGAAAGATAAAGAGCATAAAAGAAGAAAATTAGGAGAGAATGAACAGAGCTATTTGAGGATCCCCCCCTCTGTGTGTGTGTGTGTGTGTGTGTGTGTGTGTGTGTGTGTGTGTGTGTGTGTCTGTGTGTGTGTGTGTGTGTGTAGGGAGACCAGAGGACAGCTTTGTAGAGTAAATTCATGCCTGCCTTTCACCTTTACATGGGTTCTAGGAATCAAACTCCGGTTGCCAGACTTGCATCTTACCAAACCAGATTTCATTCAAAAGTAGCTAATATTTCAAACAATTTTTTTACTTTAAATCCAAAGTCTTATCAGATTCACTTGATCGTTACTGCTCTCAGGATTAACATTAGAAAAAAAATCAGCAAGTAAGTATCCTACATCCTTCTAACAGACTAGCAAGGCAAGGGTTCAGTCTGCACAATTACATACAGAGTTAAAAACAGCAACCTTGCCATTAATTACAGATGCAATAATACTTAAAATAAAACTTTGAGTACCCTATTTTCTTCACTCTTCTATAAGAATTTGCCTTACTGAAAAACGTGTGCAAAGTAATTGTCATGTTGGTTTACTGTTTTAAAAAATAGTGTTTCTGTAAAAATAAAATCATGAAATAAAATTTGAAAATGGAGGAGAAAAATGTATGTTTATTCTACTTACCAACATTGATGTCTCTGCATGTGTGAGACTTCGCATTCTAGCCCATAATGAACTGTCCCAGGTAATAGATATTGTGACACTGTGTTTAAATACATTTTATTCATGTTTTTGAGATTAGAATTTAATTACATTTCCTTTTTTTCCCTCCAGGCCTTCCTGTAAACTCCACCCCACTCTCCTTTAAACATGGCCACTGATTTTGAACAGACAGGAATGGTTCCAGCATTCTATCCAGATCTACCTGTTTCTCTGTGAGACTCAGAGAAGTCATAGAATTTACCTAAATTTCATCCATTCTTTTGCCCAATAGTCCTGATTTGGACATTAGGTACTAAGTCATCATTTTTAAAGCTAGCAAAGTAACACTGATTTCCATGTATCCACAGCTGGTAAAGCATTTCATGGGTGAGAAGTGCCTTCAGCCAATGCTTCCATGCATTCACTTAGACTCTTAGAGCATTGATGGGAAGCTCAGTGCAGCACAGTTGGCCCATAAGAGTCAGATTTCTTCCTCTCAGAATTCCAGTTGTACCTGTACAGTATGGCTGAGAGGAAAGGCATTACCTTTGTTATGCACTCAACCCAGAAGTCTTACCCACCTGCACTCTCAGTTGCTTAAATTCATAGAACATGAATACATAAATGTTATACTCCACCCTGTGCCATTTTCACATGGGAAGAGCAATTAATTTCAAGTGTCAGTGCCAAAATGTCAACCTTTTATCACATCCTCTTACTGTCCCTATGAAGGTGAATAATACAGATTGGGAATTTATCTACAGTGTGGAGCTGATAATCAACCTACAATCAGAATGTGGATCATTTATCTCAGTTTTTCTTCAGCGAATGTTATTTAAATAGCTAAATGTGACTGTGTTGTGAGCAATCAGCTGCTTTTGGTTAGAGCCCAGGCTGACATCTCACAGGAGAAGGGGGATTAATTACTGTTATTGTGAGTGACTGACATTGTCAGCCTGACAACGCAGATCTGGAGAGGGGAGGTAGTAGTGCCATGTGAGGAACTTATAAATAAAGGATAAATAAAATGACATGGAAGCAAACTGTCTAAATACCTATATCCATACTCATAGACAAAAGTGGTTTCTGGTCATTCTTTTCTTAATTAATTTCTTTATACACTTTACATCCTGATCTCAGCCCCACCTCCCTCCTCTCCTCCTAATCCCACCTTTATAAATCCCTCCCCCCCCCATTACCTTGTCCCCTTCTACTCTGAGAAAAAAAAAAGCCTACGTGGGTAGCATCCCTGCCCTGGGACATCTAGTCCCAGCAGGACTAAGCACATCATCTCCAACTCAAGCCTAACCAGTTAGAGGAAGAGAATTCAATGGAAGGCAACAGAGTCTGAGACAGACCCTGCTCCAATTGTTTGTGGACCTGCATGAAGACCAAGCTTCACATCTGCTACAAAAGTATGGTGGGGGCCTAGGCCCAGCCCCTGCATGCTCTCTAGTTGGTGGTTCAGTTTCTGGAGGGCCCAGAATAATTTACACTATAAGTCTTGTGGTATCCTTGACCCCTCAAGCCTGTTCACTGCTATCCCCTACTCTTCCACAAGACTCCTCAAGCTCTGCCTGAGTTTTGGTTATGGGTCTCTGCATCTATTTTCATTGGCTACTGGCTGAAGCCTTCAGGAAACAGTTATGCTAGGCTCCTGTCAACATATTATAAATGTTTTTAACTACAAAATAATGTTTTCTCTGCCTTTTTCAAACATTCTTAGTGTTATTTATCCCTTCCCTACCTGTCCTTATGCATTGCCCTCCTTTCCCCTCCCAGTTAGATCCATATCCCATTTTTCTCATTTTCTCCATATTATTTCCTTCTCTAAAGTTCCTTCTCTCCCTCTCCTGTGGGAACAAACACAGAGACTCACAATGGGACAATTGGCAGAGAATGAGAGGCCTCAGAACATTTAGTATTAAATTTGACATCTTCATCAAGCCCTTCCCTTCAGAACTCAAAGAGCTATGTGAAGGAGGAGTGATAATGATTGTTAGAGTCATAGGGGAGAGATGATATCAAGGAAACAGTGTCTTTCAGACACAACAGGACTGATCACATATGAATTCACAACACACTAAATGATTATATAGCCATATCTGGGAAACCATGTAGTATTTTACTTTATGAGTCAGTTACCTCACTTGGTATAATATTTTTCAGTTCCATACATTTACTTACAAATTTCATTATTATATTTTCTTAAAAGATGAAGAAATTTATATAGTACATATGTACTAGGTTTTCTTATTACCAATCCAATAGTTGAAGAAAATTTAGGTTCTTTTCATTTCCTAGTTATATAAGCAAAATGGCAATGAACATGGCTGGGAGGTATCTGTGAGATAATCTATTGAATCCTTTCATTATATGCCAAGGACATACTTTTTTTCTTTCTTTTTTTTTTTTTTTTGAGTTTATCTCATGCCGATTTCCAAAGTGACTGCAGAAGTTTACAATTCCACCAACACTTAATGAGAGTTCCATTTTCCACATTTTTGCCAGCATTTTCATAAGTTTTTATCTTATATTTTACTGAAAATTAAGTTATTTTCATACAGTATAGCCTGACTATATTTTCTGCTCCCTAATCTCCTCTCAGATCCTTCCCATTGCCCCCACCCTTCCAACACCATAGTTTCTTTCTCTCTCAGGAAGACAAACAGGTGGATAAAAAAAGGACAAAGAAAGATATTTTTAAAAGGAAAGAAATAACAAACAAAAACAATTAATAAAAGAAAAAGGAGGTGGGGAAGAGAGCTGAGCACCCAGGAGTGCAGACATCCTGAGAAAGCAGGACAGACTGACACCTCTGTACACCTCTGCCACATCCCTGGTCCAAGGGGAAACTGCACAGTGCCTCTGGACACAGGGATATGGGAACAAACAGCCGCAGGTACTGGTCTGCGCCCAGGACGGAAGGGAACCGGCCAAACAGCTCCCTGCACCCATATCCTGTGAGGGAGAGAGTTGGACTTTCAGAAGTGTGGATATTCCTGAGAAGTCAGAGGATAATATCCTCTACCCACAATCCAGATCCAAGAGAGAATCGCCTAATGCCAACTGTGCACGCTGAATGCAAGGACCTACGAGAAAACAGGGGCAGGACCCTTTGATTCCTGCCCACGCCTAGAGCTGAAAGACAGTCTCCAGAAGTGCTGACACACCTATGAGGAGAGGTAAGACCCACTTTTCTGCTACCAAGTGACCTGCCTGGTGGATTCAGGACACACAGAGGCAGAAGTCCTCTGGGTCAGAGCACTTCCTGTTTCTGGCTCTGCCCGGAAGTGAACTGATAACATCCCACAGTTCCCCGCACCCAAATCCCATGGGGAAGAGAGCTGATCACCCATGAGTACAAACATCCTGAGACCACAGGACAGACTGCTACCTCTGCACACCTCTGCCCATGTCCCTGGTCCAAGGGAAAACTGTATAGTGCCTCTGGACACAGGGATATAGGACCCATGGTTCTGGTCTGTACCCAGGACAGAAATGAACCTGCCAAACGGCTCCCTGCACCCAAATCCCATAGAGCAGAAGTGTGACTTCTCGAGAAGTCAGAGGAGACAACCCTCTGCCCACAGTCCAGACCCAAGAGGGAATCACATAGTGCAAGGACCTAGGAGCAATCAGGGGCAGAGCTTTGATTCCTGCCTATGTCTAGAGCTAAAAGAAAGTCTCAGGAAGCGCTGACACACCTGAAATCAGAGCACCTGTTCTCAAAAAAGACTTAAAGTAAACAGCAAAACAGTTCTACAGGAGTGCTGACACAGAGGCCTACAGCAGGGTCAAGCCACTCTTAGAAACAGTATGACCATCAAACATCAGATACAACCCAGTGGCTAGAGGCAAGCACAGGAACCTAAGCAACAGAAACCAAGACTACTTGGCATCACCAGAGCCCAGTTCTCCCACAAAAGAAAATACTGGATATCCATACACAACAGAAAAGCAAGATTTAGGTTTAAAATCACATTTTTTGATAATGATGGAGGACTTCAAGAAAGACATAAAGAATTTCCTTAAAGAAATGCAGGAAAACAAAAGTAAACAAGTAGAAGCCCTTAGAGAGGAAACACAAAAATTCCTGGAAGAATTACAGGAAAACACAACCAAACGGGTGACTGAATTGAAAATGGAAATAGAAACAATAAAGAAAGCACAAAGGGAGACAACCCTGGATATAGAAAACCCGAGGAAGAGACAAGGAGCTGTAGATACAAGCATCACCAACAAAATACAAGAGATAGAAGAGAGAATCTCAGGGGCAGAAAATACAATAGAAAACATTGACAAAACTGTCAAAAATAATGTAAAAGACAAAAAGCTCCTAGCCCAAAACATACAGGAAATCCAGGACACAATGAGAAGATCAAACATAAGGATAATAGGAATAGAAGAAAGTGAAGACTCCCAACATAAAGGTCCAGTAAATATATTCAAAACCATTATAGAAGAAAACTCCCTAACCTAAAGAAAGAGATGCCCATAACATACAAGAAGCCTACAGAACTCCAAATAGATTGGAAAAGAAGAGAAATACCTCCCACCATTTAATAGTTAAAATACCAAATGCGCAAAACAAAGAAAAAATACTAAAAGCAGTAAGGGAAAAAGGTCAAGTGAAATATAAAGTCAGACCTATAAGAAATACA
The DNA here is from genome assembly GCF_011064425.1 of Rattus rattus. NCBI lineage: Eukaryota > Metazoa > Chordata > Mammalia > Rodentia > Muridae > Rattus > Rattus rattus. The sequence goes on from NC_046158.1 coordinate 71,502,448, forward strand.
ACAGACTTCTCACCAGAGACTAGGAAAGCTGGAAGATCCTGGGCAGATGTCATACAGACCCTAAGAGAGCACAAATGCCAGCTCAGGTTACTGTATCCGGCAAAATTCTCAGTAGATGGAGAAACCAAGATATTCCATGACAAAACCAAAGTTACACAATATCTTTCTACAAATCCAACCCTACAAAGGATAATAGATGGAAAACCCCAACACAAGCAGAGAGACTAGACCGTAAAGAAAGCAAGAATACAATTTCCTTTCAATGAATCCAAACGAGAGACAAACATAATTCCACCTCTAAAAAGGAAAATAACAGGAAGCAACAATCACTATTCCTTAATATCTCTCAAAATCCATGGACTCAATTCCCCAATGAAAAGACATAGACTAACAGACTGAATATGTGAAGAGGACCCAGCATTTTGCTGCATGCAGGAAACACACCTCAAAGACAAAGACAGATACTTCCTCAGAGTAAATGGCTGGAAAACAACTTTCCAATCAAATGGCCCGAAGAAACAAGCTGGAATTGCCATTCTGATATCAAATAAAATTGACTTTCAACCAAAAGATAAGGAAGGACACTTATCATCTGATCAAGTGGGGAGGTCCTGTTGTGGATGATACCATCCCTGGGTTGGTATTCTTGGGTGCTATAAGAAAGCAAGCTGAGCGAACCAGGGGAAGCAATCCAGTAAATAACATCTCTTTATGGCCTCAGTATCAGCTCCGGATTTCTGACAAGCTTGAGTTCCAGTCCTGACTTTCTTTGGTGATGAACAACAACATGGAAGTGTAGGCTAAATAAACCCTTTTCTCCCTAACTTGCTTCTTGGTCGTGATATTTGTGCAGAAATAGAAACCCTGACTAAAATAGTCACCTATCCCGGAATCCCCTATGCTTTAAATCAGTCCTGCAAGCTCACTTAGGTATCTATCTTATTAATGGGGAAACTCCAGCAGGCTGGACTTCTGTAGAATAAAATACCCTTCGCATACTATTTGAGTCCAGGGTGTCATTTTTCAGTGAATCATGGACCATTACACTAGAGGGCTCATCCCAGGATTCAATGGAGACCCCCCTGACCCTAATAGTAATAGTAGTGTTTTTCCAATTAGTAAGTCTGGGTATGTGGTTGTCTTTTGTCTGTATTTGTGTTCCTGTTTTGGATTTAATTCTGTTTCAAGTTTAATCTAGAGGTCAAGAGGGATAAAGGTCAGGGGCAACAGAAGATGTTCCCAACACTCTACCAGAAGCTTGAGAACTTGCTAGTTTTCATCTGGATTCTGTACTGCCTATGGGTTTATGGGTCTCCCACGCAAAGGGAGGAAGACCTTCTGAGACAGCCTTTCAGTTTTTCTTTTGCAGGGAATGTTCTTCTGTTTCTGTCTGTGTGTGTTGTTTGTGCCTTTTGTCCTCTTGTACAAATTTTTATTTGATTTCTAGGATGGGACAGGCACAAAGCACTCCACTGGGCTTGGTCCTGGACCATTTTAAGAACTTTCACTGAGTCACAGAAGACTCAGGTCTGGTTGTTAGTCCCCGAAAACTAACCATCTCTTACAGGAATGAATGGCCAACCTACTCCCCATCATTTACAGGGTGAAGATTTAGTTTATGAGGCCTGGGCCATAGGAACCAAATGCTATGGGCCTCGCCACTCACCACTCTTCTTCTTCTAAAGGAGAGTCAACCTCAGCCCCATGCCTTGCTCCCCATTTCTGCTCCCAAGGAGAATCTCTGTTTTCCTCCTTATTTTCCTGCTCCTGCAGGATTAATTGTGGGGTCCCACGTCTGCTCTGCCATAGGGATCAGGCTGCTCAAGGAGGCAAGACGCAGGAAGATTGGCAGGCGGGTGTCCGGCTATGGGAAGCCACTAGACACCACTCCGGGGTTGAGAAGGTGCAGTCAGAGAGCTGCTGGACACAGCCTGAGCTGGCTAAGGGGTTCCTAGACCTGCAAGGAGGCAGGCCCGACGGGTTCTCCGGCTCTTGGGCATCCAGGCACCGCTGAGATGCCTCCACAAAAGAGCAGATAATGGAGTGGGGCCTTGTGGGGCTGGATCTAGCCAGGGTCCCAGGGGAAAAACAGGGAGCTCAGACTGGTCCTGTGGGGAGTAGTCCTTGGCTGGACACTAGTAGGCTTGAGCTTAGTGGTGGGTGCCGCTGGGAGCACAGGGAGGCTTTCTTCGGAAGATTAGACAGCGGATCTGTAGGCGAAGGCCTTCTCTGTGATTCTCCAGGGCAGATCCTGATGAGGTAGTCCACAGTTTCAAGGCATTTATTGTCATAGAGGAAGGTGGATGAGTAAAACCGTACCCCCTTTCTCAGAGTGGGCCTAAGATTAAATGCAGGTACCTCATTATAATAGAGATCTGTGTTGAGCCTACATGAGCGGTCATCTCCTCTACCAGTGGAGGGGCTTGGGGCGTTGCCCTTACGTGACTGATGGTCAAAAAAATCTATGGAGTGCTGAGGGCCAGTGACAGACCTGGTTTCCTGTGAGTTAGGTGAAACGCCTACTGTCCCTCAGGGCGTCTTTCACTGTTTCACATTCTCCTGCCACCACTGCCCCTACCCAGCCAGCACAGGCAAAGGGAGGAGCAACCGCTGATTCCCTCTGACTCTCCTGACTCCACCTGGGAGTCCACCTCATCTTCTGATCCATACTGCCCAGAGGGCTGACTCTACTAAGGCCTTACCCTTCTGTGTTATGGGACCTTCAGATGCTCAAGGCAGACGGTTCCTGACATATGTGTCATTTGCCAGTAATGATCTTTACAATTAGAAGCTGTAGAACTCTCCAGTTTTAGAAAGACCATTAGCTCTCACAGGTCTCCTAGATTCAGTCATGCTGACTCACCTACCCACCTGGAATGACTGTCAGCAATTATACCAGGTTGGTTCTGGGATCAAATGGGCTACCAACTCAAGTTCAAGCTGATTTGGATGCAGCCTTTCCTTTGACTCAACCCAACAAGGATTTTAACACAGCTGAAGGTAAGTAGAGGCTATGGATCTACCTTCAGATTCTGATGGGGGCCCTCTGAGAGGCCACCAGACGGCCCACAAATTTACCTAAGGTGAGCCAGGTGGTACAGAAGGAGAATGTTAGGCTCAGGGAATATCTAGAAAGACTTCTGAAGTCTATAGAACTCACCCTGCTTTTAACCCAGAAGCCAGAGAGCACTAGTCAGCTGTGAACATGATTTTTGTTATCCAAACTGCCCTAACATCCACTGGAAGCTTCAGCTACTGAATGGCTTTGTGGCCTGCCTCTGGCACCCCAAAGCCAGGCTCTATTTACCTTTGAATGGCAAGACTTTGGAGAGACGCTTTACAGGAAAATGGACTTGGACATGCCTGACTCAAGGAATCAAGAATTCACCCACCACCTTTGAAGAGGGACTGATGAGGACTTGAGTAAGTACTGGCAGGCCACCCCCAAATAACTGTGCTCCAGCATGTATTTCAAGCTCCCAACTTGGAGACAAACCAGGAGGCCACACAGATACATGAAATCTACTACGGGAGCTGCCTCAACTTGAATACTTAGTGTCTGCTATAAAGGCCCAACTTTGTCAACCTGAGGTCACCTACCTGGGGTACGTATTCAAGGGGAGCTGGCCAATATATGCTGTCAGATGTCCCAGAAGCAAACCATTTTTAGCATCCCAGTTCCATCAACCTAAAGGTAAGTATGAGAATTTCTGGGATCTGCCAGGTTTTGTAGACTTTGGGTACCAGGGTTCACTGAGATAGTCAAACTGTTATATGAGGCCACCAGGAGCCAAGAAGACAAAATAGAATGGACCCCTGAGATGGACATGCCTTTTAAGACTCTAGGAAGAGCTTTATTGAAGGCATCAGCCATGATCCTCCCAGACATTCACAAACCTTTCCACCTGTATGTAGATCAGAGAAAGAGGATAGCAAAGGGGGTTCTCGCCCAAGTGTTGAGACCTTGGAAACAACCTTAAGAAGCTGGACCTGGTGGCCCAAGGATGGCCAGCCTGCCTCTGGATCATAGCTGCCACTGCCCTGCTAATCAAGGATGCTGACAAAATAACCATGTGGCAGGAACTTGTTATCACCACCCTACCGTGCTATTGAGGAGACCCTCGAGAATCCTCCCAGCTGTGGCTCTCCAACTCCAGATTGGTGCACTTTCAGACTCTACTTTTGAGTATCCCTCACATAAGATATAACCCATCATGTGCTCTAAACCCAGCCACCCTGCTACCTGACAGGTGCTCAGATGTGCAGCATGATTCCTCTATGGTTCTGGGGCACATCCAGAACATCAGGCTGGACTTGACTGGCATACCCTCGCCAGATGTGAATCATATCTACTTCACAAATGGGAGCAGCTTCATCCAGAGTGGAATCAGGTATGCATGGGCAGCAGTAGTGGACTTGAACTCTGTTATTTGGGCAACTGCTCTGAGGCTGAGAGCTTTAGCTCAGAAAGCTGAACTAAAGGCTCTAACCCAGGCTTTAAAACTGGCAAAAGAATCCATAGCAGATGCACCTTTGCTATGGCTCATGTACATGGGGCTATGTAGCAAGAGAGGGGATTATTGACTGCTGAAGGGGAAAAAACATCAAAAACAAGGAAGGAATATTTGCTTTATTGGAGGCATTATGGCTTCCTCTCAAAGTGGCCAAAATTTATTGCCCCGAGTATCAAAAAGGGACATCAGAAACAGCCTGAGGAAAGAGTGGCTAATAAAGTTGAAAGGAAGCTGCCTGAGCTTCCACTGCTGACATTCTAGCAGCTTGGCTGCATCCCCACTCTTACCTGCTGCTCCCAGCCATCCCTAAAGATGCTGGTGAAGACAAATGACATTGGGTGACATGTCAAGGAGTTTACATACGAGAAGGCGATTGCTGACCTCTCAAGGCTGCACCATCCTACCTAAGGAGTTTGCTAAGCAACTCATCCATCAGATTCATCAAGTTTCACACAACTGAAAACTGAAGGAATTGCTGTGAGGGGCAAGCTACAAAATATTTGACTTAGGACACTTGGGTAATCAGGTAATCTCAGACTGTGCCACCTGCCAGGCTGTGATCTCCCCGGGCCCCAGTCAAGGAGATAATCCAGGAACCAGAATCAGGGATCAACAGCCAGGGGCTAATTGGGAAATAGACTATACAGAAATAAAACCAGGAACTTATGAATGTAAGTATTTGCTAGTTTTTATAGATACCTTTTCAGGAATGGCAAAGAAGCTTCCGGAAGACAGCATACCCAGGTTTGGATTGCTTACCCTGTTTGAGTCTGACAATAGACAAGCACTCATTTCTCTGACACAGGTTCTGGAGACCGATTGGAAATTATACATACATACTCCAAAGTTCAGGGGAAGAATAGAGGATGAATTAGACCCTGAAGGAAGCCTTAGCCAGATTAACCCCTGAAACTGGCAGTGACTAGGCATATCTCCTACCTTATGCTTTATATAGGGATAAGAACACCTTCTATGCTTTAGGTCTCCCCACCCTCTTTTTGAGATCCTATATGGGAGGCCTCCTCCCATGCTGCCTAATGTCCAGTCTGATATCTTAGCTGAATATGATCCACATAAGTTTTTTAAATTCTTGGAAGCCCTCCATAGGGTCCAGAAGCAAGGGCCAGCAATCCACCAGGTTTATGAATCTGTTTCCCCTGACCTAGGTGACAAAGTTTGGGTTAAGAGACAAAACCACAAGACTCTTGAACTTTGATGGAAAGGACCTCACACTATGATCTTGACCACACCTATGGCTGTTAAGGTGGATGAGATCAGGACATGGATACACCACTCCCACATTAAGCCTGCTAGGAAAAAGATGATCCAGCAGTTGAGGTCTCAGCGGAGGAGACTTCCGGGCAAACTACCACAAGAATGATGGAAGGTCACCCCATACCCTGTCAGTTCGCTGAACTTTGACTCTAGTGCTCCTGATCCCACTTGCTTGCTGCTTCAGCTTTGCCACGCCAACCAATAGTAACAGATAGTAACAACCCAATACGAACAACCTTGTCATCAAGTCCACAGTGGCTGACAGGGCGGCTGATTGGACTGCCCGTTCTTAACTCTGCTTGTTTCAAACTTAACATGGAACTACTGGTTACCAGACAGGGACTCTGCATTGGGAATAAGATACCCCCGGCCTATTCCTACCTTTGAAACCACATTGTAACCCCTACAGTTGCAGAATACATACTACTCCCAGAGAACCCTTGGTGGGCTTCTACCTCAGGGCTTACTTCATGCATTTATGGCCTGATTGTAAATATTTTTATGTTCTAGTATATCTTGTACCCAGAGTGACTTATTGCTCTGGAGAGGATGTCTTCAACCAGCTAGCGCCTCCAATCAATTGGTTTAAAAGGGTGGCCATTTCCACTGTGTTACTAGGTTCTTTCCTTGGTATAGGGCTGGCTGGAGCTACTAGTATAGGGGCCTCAGAAACATCTCAAAGATTCAAGATGGCCCATTACTGAAAGGGGGAAAAAGAAGGCTAGGCTGATTCCATAACAGGCTTCAAAATGACAGTTATGGAGATAAGGCCTAAATCTCTGTTTCCAAGAGCTGGGCAATTTCAGGCAAGTCCAGGCCCCAGAACCTGGCCTACCACCTGGCCTGAGGCAAGGACAATGGGTCAGCATCAATTTCCAGACTTCTTCAGCTTCTTCTAAGCCAACAGTTTCCAGACCTTCCTAGCAAGTTTCTGGCCCCAGTACCCTGGTAATGGAATGTCTGTGGAGATAGACCCACATGATTAACAGAGTTCACCTGCCCTGGAATTCCCTAATGTGCTTTAAATCAGGCCTGCAAGCTCACTTGGGTGTCTCTCTATCTTGGTAATTGTGAGACCCCAGCAGGCTGGACTTCTGCAGAATAAAACATTCTTTGTGTTTACATGTATTTGAGTCTGGGATATCATTCTTCATTGAATCATGGATCCATACAGTACCACAGTTGCTGGTCTTTAATACTTTGATATCTGGGCCTTGGTAGTCATCCTCAGGATGTAAAAGTGGCTAAATAAGAACTACCTTGGAGGCTGGCTTCATGAACGTAATCTAACGGGTTTTATTAAGGCAGAGAGAAATGGGGAGGACAAGGCCTGCTGGAGCAATGTTTGCCATTCTTAAGTTGGTTAGAACCCTTCATCCGTCCATCATGGGTGACAGGTCACAAATTTTGGAACATGGAGCCCATAGCACAGTTGGCAGGCAGCTCGACAGGTTGGGGAGTGTCCTTTCCAGTTGGTCTAAACCTCTTCCAAGCAGATTTGCCTGCTTCTTCCAGTACAGTCCGATCTCAGGGTCTTTGCAACATGGTATGTCTGAGAGTCTGCAGCTTGGTTTATCTGAGAGTTACTTTTATCTGTCTTTATGTTTATTCCTGGAAAAGAGGAGTTTAGGGATTTGGTCAGTTTCATGGACTTCATGAAGATATTTTGAGTTGTTTATCTTCTGTGTTAAAGAAGTTTCATGCCTGTTAAAATGTTTCGATCTTGGAGAAAACTGCTACACAACATTCCTCTACTGAACTGGTTCTCAACGTCCCTAATGCTGTAGCCCTTTAATACAGTTCTTCATGTTGTAGTGGCCTCCAATCATAAAATTATTTTTTTTTTCGGAGCTGGGGACCGAACCCAGGGCCTTGCGATTGCTAGGCAAGCGCTCTACCACTGAGCTAAATCCCCAACCCCTCATAAAATTATTTTTATTCCTACTTGAGAACTATAATTTTGCTACTCTTAGGAATTATAATGTAAGCATCTGTGTTTTATAATGGTCTTGGTGACTCCTGTGAAAGAGTTGTTTGACACCCCCAACATGGTGATGAGCCACAGCTTGAAAACCACTGCCCTACTGTAAACTATGTGATCTAGGTTTCTCCACATCAATTTACCTTACCAGGTGATAATGTTAGTGAGTGAAGACTCAAACTGAATACTTGTGTATTTGTTACTTTTATGTTACTATAATTTAAAAAAAGACAAATTTAAATATATATGACAAATTTAAATATATATATATATATATCACTATAACAAAAATAGACTTTTGGGGTGAGGGGAGGATTTTATTTCTATTTACAGTTCCAAAAGAATAAGAGTCTATCATGACATGTAGAAAATATACAGTCAGTCCAAAGCTAATTTCATGCTAAGTGATGAGGGAGGGGCATACAAAATACATCCATTAATTTCAGAAGCAAGTCAAAGATGTCCACTCTTACTGTCCTTGTTCAACATAGTACTTAAAGTCTAAGCTAGAACAGTAAAAGAAGAGGCATAGGAAAAAGGCACAAATAGAAAAAGAAAATGTCAAGTTATACTTATTTGATATGATTTTATTTGTAAAAGACCTCCAAGACTCCATCAGGAACTTGGTGCTTGTGCAGTTGATAAAACCTATTTAGCAAAGTAGCAGGGTACAAAATTAAAGAAAACCACCAGCCTTCCGATTTTTCAAAGACAAACACCCCAAGAGAGAAATCAGGGAAATAATCCAAATATATATATATATATATATATATATATATATATATATATATATATATATATATATATATATATATATACACCTAAGGAAGTGAAATACTTGTCTGATGAAAGCTGAGACAGTTGAGAAATAAACTGAAGAAGATAGAAGAAAGTGGAAAGGCCTCCATGCTCATTGCCAGGATCAATACTAGGAAAATGGCCATCCTAACAAAAAGAATCTATAATTTAAACTCAAATCCAATGATCTTTTCTTTTTACCAATTAGTACATTTATCAATTCTCATCAAAAAGCTATTTTTGTCTGTACATGGTAACGTAAAGACCCACAATGGGTCATTATGCAGATAATGAGAGCCTGTGGAATGCACAGCTCTAAGTCAGACAATCCACAAGGTACAGGAACCATAGGTGAAGAAGGTATGGAAAATTGCATAAACTAGGGATAGCAGCTATTAATAATAAAACAGAGCTTTCAGGACAAGAAAGGGTAATTAAAGCAGCTGTGACTGTAAGAACAAGACCAGCACAAGTAAAGCCAGCCAAGATCCCAGCACGGATGAGGCGGGCAGGCTGGGTCTTATTAGGAGCATTAGGATGTGGTCCCTGAAAGGTGACATCCATGTCCATGTGGTTAACACTAAGTGGACTCAGTGGGCTTAAATAAAGACCACATGAAGTTGAGAGTGACAGTGATGTAAGAAATAAATAAACAATGAATTGGGTGGCAAGGAACATGGATAAATTTGAACAAAGAATATGCAGGTATGAAGTTTTCAAGCAATAAAAAAATTATCATGAGAAAGAGGAATCCAGATCTTACTAAACAGTAGCTTCAGTCACTATTCCCAGGGAACGGTGAAGAGCTAAGTGACTTTTCTATTTGGAGAACAGTGTTGTATCTTTACTTGCTGTATGGACTGTAGGTTGCTAATCTTTCTGACAAAATTTCATAGAATAGCAGAGAAGGATACACATACCACTGAGAAATGGCATTCGGTATTTTTAGCAAAGATGTTAAAATGTTGATTTATAATACCTTTAGAATCAAATCAAGTAGAAAAGATGTAGATTTTCTCTTAAAAAAATAAGGCTGAAACCACATACCACCTTAAATCATAAACCTTTAAAATAGTTGGAAGAATAGGTAAAAATGGAAAAGACTGCCTGACATTGAACAGGATGTGACCTGTGACCTCAGCACCCAAAAAGGAGCAATATCAGCCAGTTTGGCAGAGTGAGAAAATTCCTCTAAAAATCAAAATGTAACTGAATATTTTACAATTATAAAATACTCAATAAAAATGTAGTCTCTATTCATATACTTCCTTGATGGAATTCTATTCCAATCAGCTCAATTCCTTATGAATATTTTACACATGATGCCTAGGCAACAAGACTTATGGGCACTGAAAAGGAGTTAAGACCTTTCAACTCCTTTGCTATGCATATTATGGTAAAAGCTTTAACCTATTTAATTTCTTGGCCAAGGAAGGCAGTGAATATAAATAAATGCTGTGCATAAATGCAGCAAGTACATGAAACTGTGAAAAATAAATTATCTCTGTGAAATGTTACTTGGAAAGTGAAGCTCTTTAAACCTATACCATCCGAGGAACAGTTGGTTAAGGATGTTGTCTTTTAACAAATAACAGGTATATTAGTTGGACATACCTCATGTAAGACTGAGTGTTCCAAGGTTTCTCTCTCTGTGTGTAATATCTGATTGTGGGTAATATCTGGATGTGATCCCATCTGCTGCAGGAAGAAACTTCTCTGATGATAGCTTAACAAGATGCCGATTGATCTCTGAATATACCAGAATATCATTAGGAGTCATTTTATCACTACATTTTTTATACCAGTGTTACTTGGTTTTACCCTGTGTCAAGCAGTGTGTGTCAGTTATAGGTTCCATCCTGTGGAGTGGGCCCTATGTCAAATAAGTTGTTGGTTCTTTACTCCCACAAGATTTAGACCTCCACTGCCCTAGCATATCTGGCAGGCAGGACTGAAGTGGAAACTTAAGGGTTCTTTAGAAAGTCAGTTGTGTTGGAATGTGTTTTGCTGGGGCAAACACATGAAAGGGTGTTTTCCTGAAGTGGACACAGGTGTAAGGCTAATGCAGACTCACGAAGGAACATTTCCCTGAAGCAGACACAGGAGAAAGGATGTTCTGCTAAAGCAATCACATGAAAGAACACATGATGAAGGATTCTTTGCTAATCGTATGCATGTATTAGTCCACCTTACATTGCATAGTTGAACTCCTTTTGTTGGGACTCCATAGAGAGAAATGTACCAAAAAACTTCTGGTGGTGTGCTGCAGTCTCTCTTCTCACCCCCCAACCCCTGCTTCCCAGACTCAGGCTGATAGACAGAGTGATATCAGCTGAGCCAGGCACACATGCTGACGCAAGATGTCTTTTAGAGGGGGTATAAATAGAACTGGATGGACAGTGACTGAGGCAGAGCTGGGCTTGCCTGTAGAGCTAACTGTGCAGTGCTGATTGGTCGTGTTTTCGATGATTTTCAATTCGCTGAGAGAGACACAGTCAAGAACTTCTGGCACTCCTGCTGGTCTCTCCTGCTGACTCCTGCTGAGGTTGAAACCTGGCTGTCTCTGCCAGTTAGTGCCACCGCTGCTGATTCATGTTTGCTATCTTCACTCTACTGAACTGGACTCTTGGTGTACCCATGAAGTGTTTGCAAGTAGATCCAGCTGCCGCTGCTAACCTGTGAACTGAACTACTGATTTCCAGACAGGTCCACTTCCCCATAGCCTTTCATTTCCACTCTACCTTTTGTGATTGGTGAACTACTAGGGAGGTTAAAGTATTTTAGAACCATCATTAAAAATAGACAAAAATTAAAATTACACAGGTCAGCACTGTAGACCAAAAGGTTTGTAGATGGCTTGGTGATTTCATTTCTCTTTTTATAGTTTACAGAATAAAGTCTTGTACCAAGGATTCTGGAACATCAAGTGCAGGTTCTATGTAGGCATTGCGTGGACATTTTCATATTCAGTGAGTGGTGTGTGTGTGTGTGTGTGTGTGTGTGTGTGTGTGTGTGTTGTATTCAGCAATAGGGCCTTGTTGCCAGTGTGTGGAAAGAAACCTATAGTCTCTGACACAGCCTAGGTTAGGTGATTTCTGTGAAGTTCAGAAAGAATTTAAGGAGATGGGGGACACCAAGAAAACAAAGTCCTCTAAATCAGCATGAGCAAGCTAAGATGAACTCTGAGAGACTGAAGCAACATGCACAGAGCATGAATAGGTCTGTACCAGGTCATTGCATCCAGGTTAGTATTTTCACAAGGTTCCTAGGTGTACAAACAAGTCAGTATCTGTAATTTTTTTGTGACTTCTCTTAGGTTCTTTTCCTTCTATTTGTTTCATCCAATTCTGTTTTTCTTTTATCTTATTAATTTTTTTATTTTATCTCTTTTCATTTTATAATTATGTCTTATAAGCCTGTTTTATGACAAGACACAGGAAGGGAATGGATCCAGAAGGAAGAATAAGTAGGGAGGAACTTGAAGGAATATAGGAAAGGATACCATAATCAGGGTATACTACATGAGAAAAATATGATTGCTATAAAGAATCTAACTAGAATATAATAAAATGAAAAATTAAATAGAAAATCACCAAATCAATAAATATACTAATGAGCTGAATAACAGTTCTCAAAGAAGAATTGTAAATATAAATAAATATTTGGAAAAGGTGTTCATCATGCCTAACAATCAGAAAACTGGTTGTTTCAGCTCTATTTATAAGACATGAAATGAAATAAGTCTAATTGCCCATCAAAGTACAAATGAATAAAGAATGATTGAGAGAAGGAGATTTCATATACAAAATTCAATGTCATTCCATATTGAAAATGAAGAAAATATTGCTATAAGAAGCAATCCTGATGGACCTGGAAGGTACTTCATTAAGGGAAAGAAACCAGATGAAGTGCAAAACTGTATAATGGCACCTGTACTCTGGAACAGAAACAGCCAATGCCACAGACATCAAAAGTAAAAAGGTGAGTGCCAAGGACTTAAGATAGAGGAAATCTGGAGAACCTAAGTTAAGAGTCAAGTTACTCTACTTAGTGACCCCTTATTACATACTTGGAATTTACCATGAGAGCAGACGTTGCTTACTATAAAAAAGCAGTTAACCAGAATGTTCAATTCTTTACTGAGTTTGCTTGTTGTCGTTATATTACATTGTATACATATAAAAAATTAATAAATTTTAATTTAGATTATTATTATAAAATATATCACGAGGTGGTTGGGAAGGAAACCAGTATTTATATTTAATTTTTTATTTATTCATTTCTGCATTCCAGATTGTATTCCCCTCCTGAAAGTTCCACATTCCATACCTCCTCCCCACCCCACCCCTGTGTCTCCACAAGGATGTCCCCACCTCACCCACCCCACCAGACCTCTAAACTTCCTGGGGCCTCCAGTATCTTGAAGGTCTCTTCTCTGACTGAACCCAGTCCTCTGCTGTATATGTGTTGAAGGCCTCATCTCAGCTGATGTATATGCTGCCTTGTTAGTGATCCAGTGCTTGAGAGATCTTGGGGTTCCAGGTTAATTGAGACTGCTGGTCCTCCTATAGGATTTCTTTCCCCCTCAACTTTTCCAGATTTTTCATAATTCAACCAAAAGGGTCAGCAGCAGGGTTCATTAGTGGGGTGCACATATCTGCATCTGACTTTTTCAGTGCTTGTTGAGTCTTTTAGAGGGCAGTCATGATAGGTCCCATTTTGTGAACACCCCATAGCTTCAGTAATGGTGTCAGGAAAGGAAACCAGTATTTAGAGAGATGTAGGTTAAAGGCTCCTATTAATGTCCTCATTGCTTTATCAAGACAAAATAAATTTTCTGAGAAACTTTAATATTTATAAGAAAATTGAAGCTGCTTCAGTGGCATGACTTAACAACAAATTTAAAACACAGTTTAATATCTTGAAGTTATGCCACCATGATATTGATACGACACTCGGATTTCCTAACCTTAGATAATATATAGAGAGGACTGTTACCAGCTTTCATTCCAATTCAGAAAATACAACTCCCATTCAACCAATAACGTCTCTCCAGAATTTGCTTCCAAGACAAATCCTTTCCATCAAAAGAGATAATTAATCTCAGGAGAAAAAAACAACAGCTATGAGATAATACCTCTGCATCCTTGTAGTGTCCTCTTTAAATATGTGTAGAGTCCTTGACACTAACAGATTTGCTGTTACTAGCTCCAAATCAGGATTCATCATGAGTAAAATGGTTTGTCTAAATTTATTTCTTCCATCCTTTCTGCATTTTGCCCTGCAAGAACAACGGTTTTACATGGAATATCATTTCTCCATAAAAATCTATTAAAAATTCAAACCTCAAGTTTTCTGCAACATTGTTTTGAGACTTTACTCTAGAAGAAAAGATTTGGGTTAGCAGACTCAACTTTTGATTTCATATGAACTTATCTAAGTGATTCTTTTTCTAAGTGTGGCATATGTTTCACATTGAAATTGATTATGCAAATTGGTCAGTTTGAAGATGATATTGTGTCTAAACATTTTCAGACATTGGAACCAACTGAGATTACTAAGGTAAGATTTATATTGATATTGATAATTATAGAAAATTATTACTTTCCATGTATGATAATAATTGTTTTTCAATGTCTTTCAAATATATTTATTTATCCTCACCTTAAGTCTATAACACTTAAGTATTAAGTTTCAATCACATGATTTCACAATTGAAATTTAACACTTTAAAGGATTTATAAGACATAGTATTCTGAAGCAAAATGTCATGCATTTGCCATGGAATACCTCCTGCAAAAATAAAAAAACCAGACAAATTATGAAAGTTTCAGTACATTCCAAACACACAAAAGATGTAAATACAAATTTTAGGCGACATAAATTATCAAATGTTTACTCAATGCATATAGAAAACCCTTCCTGAGATAACTGTGATTGATAACATGAGTCCATTGTACTGTGAAGAGTAACATTGATAATAATTCTCCCTGAACTTACTGGCAATTAAATATTTCTCTACAGTATTGTTTTACTTTTTATACTTCCTGTATAATACTGTGGTGTGATTTCCTATATGTTCTTTGCAATAATTCTCATAACAATCTGTAAAATGTTTCATAATATTTTCACTTTATAGAAGAGGAAATAAGAACATAACATAACAAGAAATGCACCTAAGATAAAAAAAAAAAAAGAAATCGCATATGAAAGAACCAGGATTCTAAACTGGAGTTTTTATCTCCTTATAAAATTGATATCAATGTTTTGAAGTACAATCCTGGAGCTCTTCATTTTGCACTTATATTAAATAAGAGATGAGTGGGACCATGAAAAAGGCCAAAATGTTCCACATAAATTCACAATAGTCTCAAAATAATTATGTTATTTTGGTCACAATAAAAAGACTAGAATGATTAAAGTTCACTTATTATGATATAAAGTTTAAGTCAAGACTTTAAAATAAAATGATAAATACATAAAACTAACCCGAAATGCAAGTTTGACTGCTTTTCATTATTTCCTTCGTTTATGAATTCAACTGCTAATGTATGTGGTTCTATTTGTCTAGTATTTTAAGTAATGTAAAAATAGCTATTGTAAACATCTCTTTAAAAATATAATGAGAATTAAATTGGAAAATATCTACAAATTCAGAAAGCACTAGGAGATCAGTCATTTTAGCAATGTTGTTCTTGTTGTGCCAAATAACATTCAATTTTCATGACTCTTGCCTCATTTAAAAAAAGGATAAAGCAATGTCAACCACACCATTTGTTTTAAATGTTAAGAAAGAAACATGTGCAGGAAATGGTCATAAAACTCAACCACACGAAAGCATACAGCACTGCTGTGACATCATTAGATTTAATAAGCATTTTTACTTTTTAATGTTCAGATTTTTATTAGAACACAAAGAATCAGGCTTCCCTATATCATTTTCAAGCAAAAAAAATCTATGTGGTTTTTTATCTCCCCCCTCTTCTCCCAGACTCCTCTCCCCTTGCTTTTTACCTTCCACCATAGCCCTTACAGCCTCTGCGTTGTCATCAATTACCCCCTACTCTAAATAAGGCTTGAACTCCTATCTCTGGCTTCCATTCTAGTACTCAACCTCAGACTTTCTCATCCACCTTACCTATACGTTATGTGTTATTTATGTTGTAATGACATAGTTATTACATTATATATACATTTTCCCTTCTTCAATGTCCTCTTACCATTCCACTTACATTCATATACCTGCCAAGTTTCTTTATTTTATATGGACATAAGAACAATGCTTTAGCTTTCATTCATGACCTTTATACATACCATTTACCTCTTTATTAAAGCTTAGATAGCACTGGCATATAATCTTCTGAAGTAATATATTCATTTGTCTCCTGTCCTGCACACTTACAAAAGTTCCTCACATTGAGTCTCTTAAGAGAGTTGTCACCTGAGAAGCAATTTGAAGAATTGAAAAACTTTTTTAGAATTCAAAAATCTTATGAAAATTCATAGATAAACATTATGTAGAGATTTGAAACCTATTAAGTTGCAAAATTTTAATAATGGTCACATTAATATTTTTCAGGTGATATAACTAGCCATCATATGAAATAAATGGAGAACCAAAACAATGTGACAGAATTTATCCTTCTGGGACTCACAGAGAACCCAAAGATGCAGAAAATTGTATTCATTGTATTTTTTCTTATCTATATCATTTCTATAACAGGAAATGTTCTCATTGTGGTCACCATAATTTCTACATCATTATTACAGTCCCCCATGTACTTTTTCCTGGCTTATCTGTCCTTTATTGATGCCTGCTATTCCTCTGTTAGCACCCCTAAACTGATAGCAGATTCACTTTGTGAAAACAAGACCATTCTCTTTAATGGTTGCATGACTCAGATCTTTGGGGAGCATTTGTTTGGAGGTGCTGAAATCATCCTGCTGACAGTAATGGCCTATGACCGCTATGTGGCCATCTGCAAACCCCTCCATTATGCAACCATCATGAGTCGAAGACTATGCAGCCTGCTAGTAGGAGTGTCATGGTTAGGAGGTTTTCTTCATGCCACCATACAGATCCTGTTTATTTTCCAATTACCCTTCTGTGGCCCTAATATAATAGATCACTTTATGTGTGATCTTAATCCTTTGCTCAACCTTGTCTGCACCGATACGCACATTCTTGGACTCTTTGTTGCGGCCAACAGTGGCTTCATTTGTCTGTTAAACTTCCTTCTTCTGTTGGTCTCCTATGTTGCCATCCTGCGCTCCCTAAAGAACCACAGTGCAGAGGGAAGGCGCAAAGCCCTCTCCACCTGTGTTTCACACATAACAGTAGTTGTCTTGTTCTTTGTGCCTTGCATATTTGTATACATGAGACCTGTAGCTACCTTACCCATTGATAAAGCAGTTGCTATGTTCTATACCATGATAACACCCATGTTAAACCCCCTAATATACACCTTAAGAAATGCTCAGATGAAAGATGCTATTAAGAAATTGGGTAGCACCAAAATTCTTTCAAGTAATAAATGAACATACCTGGAACACAGCATTAATTAAACTGAATTGGAAAATAAAACAGGCACTTTCTAGAATTTGGATAAGACTCATTTATTGGATAAGAAGAAAACTAGATAATTCACATTATTTACAAATTCTTCACTAAACAGTATAGAAATGGGTGCAAGGGAAGACAGCATGTATTCCATGCGTATTTGGGAAATTCTATAAAATTAGACTTTTTCAATCACTCACCCTCATATATGTACTTGCACGGTTACCAATACTAAAATGGGGAAGAAATAATACATATCAGTGGTGAGATATAATCTCTCTGACAATCCAAAGGGAGTTACTGATAGTCTTCACATTTTTAGGGACCAACAAAAGGGAAAGAACTATGATAGTTTGTATATGCTTGGCCCAGGGAATGGCACTATTAGGAGGTGTGGCCCTGTTGGAATACGTATGTCACTGTGTACATGGGCTTTAATACACTTGTCCTAGCTGTCTGGAAGCCAGTCTTCTAGCAGCCTTCAGATGAAGATGTAGAACATTCAGTTCCTCCTGCACTTTGCCTGCCTGGATGCTGCTATGCTCCTGCCTTGATGATAATGGACTGAATCTCTGAACCTGTAAGCAAACCCCAATAAAATATTGTCCTTACAAGAGTTGCTATGATTGTTGTGTCTTTTCACAGCAGTAAACCCTAAGGCGAGTATCAAAACCTTAGGCATTGTTGTTGATGAATCAGTGGGCAGAACATGACTAATTTTCCAGACCAGTCTTGTGAGCTGATGGCAACAGAATGATGATATAAACTCAGATTCACAGTATGTGAATGATGTTTTTGCCTTAATATTCCCTGTGTTCTAGGAAAGATTTTATTTTCTGAAGAACAATATTCTGTTTTTACCACTTTATTTTTAAATAACAACTTCCTCAAGTTGCACTTGATCACACCAATAAAATAATAATGGACACATACAGCGCCAAATACACACACACACACACACACACACACACACACACACACACACACACACACACACACACCAGAATGAATACATTCTAGTTTTTATGTCTCATGTACTAATCAACAATTACTCTGAGTCCAGTTTTATTATTGAAGGCTATTTTCAAAGTGTGGTTATCCCTAGGGATGGTTTGGAGGGAGGGAAACATAGAGGTGAGTGGTTAATAATAGTGGATAAATAGATGAAGCTGAATTGGAGGTGTATATAACTCTTTCTGTTCTATAACATCATGTAGGTGATGAAAGTTTATGACAATTAATTGAATTTTAAAATAACCAGTAAAGAGAAATTGAATGATCCAAATAAAAAGAATGTATATCTGAGATGAGATATACTAATCTATATTGCATATCATATACATGTATTAAAATACCATATTGTACCCCAGAAACATGTACAATTTTTCTGTGTTAATTAAAATTAAAATACATTTAAAATGTATGTCTCCTTGTGGTAGCCTAAATGATAAATATCTCCTATTGGCTCAGATACTTGAACACTGGTTCCCAGTTGTTTGTCATGTTTAGGGAAGTGATACAGCCTTGCTGAACTAAATAAATTTAGCAGGGTGAGTTTGAGAATTCATAGCTTTGCCTTACTTTTAGTTTGTTGTCTCCACCTTCTTTTTTTACAGTTGAAGATGTGAATTCCCAGTTCCCTGCTCTTGCAGCCTTATCGACCACTTGATTCTATGCCTTCCCATCACAATAGGTTCTTATCCTCAGGAACCATAAACTAAATTGAACTATTTCTTCTACAAGTTGCACTTGATCACACCAATAGAAAAATTATGGATGCATGTAGCTCCAAACACACACACACACACCACACACACACACACACACACACACACACACACACACACACACACACACACACACACACACACACACACACACACACCAGAATGAATACATTCTAGTTTTTAATGTCTCTTATGTAGTAATCAACAAGTACCCTGAGCCCAAGAAACCTATCAAAAACATTGACCTTTATTGTTGTTTTAATGATAAATAATGAGAAATTCAGGTCCTTGCTTGACTTAGCTTAGGATATTCTGAGAAAAAAAGACAAATAATCGCATAAATAAGACAGTAAAGTACATTGTGTTGTGAAAGCATGTTAACACAAAATTGAACGATCCTAGAAAAGAATTCTTATGTAAAGAAAGAAGAATAGGAGCCCATGAGTTAGGAAAAGTCAGACAAAGGGTGATGGCTCACTTACTGAAGTGTTTGCTGTGCAAGCATGAGGACCTGACCCAAATCCTCAGAACTCTACCAGCAACATGAGAAATAGTCTTCCTCACAGAAAATCACATTCTTCGATTGTCCACTACCAAATGGTCATCCCTAAAAACATATACACAAGTAACATTATACAGACTTAACAGGTTATATTTATGCATTTAGGAATATATATGTGTATACATTGATATATGTAACAACAAATGGTGAAAAATAAAAAGCAAGCGGTATTTGGAAGGTCTTGGAGGGAGGAAAGGAAAGGAAAGAAAGGGGGAAATAGTGTAATTATGTCATAATCTCAAAAATAAAGGAAAGTATTTTAAATCTGTGCATGGTTTCTTGATTCTGAAACCTCAGCACTGGTAGAACAAAGACCAGAAGACCTCAGAGCTCATTGACTGGCCAGACAAGCTAGACAATGAGCTCCAGCTTCAAGAGAGAACCTTCCTCGAAAGAGAAGGCTAATGAAAGTGGAACACACTGAATGTTCACCACTGGCATCCTCACACACATGTACATACAAGCACACATGCCTATATACATATAAAAACATGAAACATACACTAACTACACACATAAAAGTGTCAGTAGGATGCCTGGGCATGAAGCTGATCTGAAAGTATTTCAAACAGAAGAAATGCATGCAAGAAACCTAGGTCTTTTTTATTAGGGCATTTCTATGAGAGATAGTTTTGAGGAAGCTTTCTTGATGTTCTGGCTCTTACAATCTTCTCACCCCCCTCTTCTTTATATTCCCTGAGTCATGGATGCAGGAGCTATGTTATAGAGGTATCCACTGAAGCAGGGCTCCCCATGATCTACTCTAACCACAGCACTGGAGAGGAAATAAAAGAAACAGGATTGGAAGCATGAAAGTAGCTTCCGCGTACTGTAACGACTAAAGCATGAATTCCGTGGAGAATTTAGATGGAGAGTGCGACTGATTCTATTTCATCCAGGTGAAGTCTATTCTACCAGCCTAGAACACACCTATGCTCCAACCATCACAAGTCTAGATTGCTAACAGTTTATAATCCAATCCATCTCTGTACAGTGCATAAGAACAAATGTAAGGAAATGTATTTCTGAACTTCCAAAAGCCCAATACGATTTTGAAAACAGTTGCTTCCTTGTGTCCAAGGGAAAACAGTTCTGTAGCACACAAAAATGATTTCCAAACTCTAGGCTAAAGCCAATTGCAGTTGGGGCCACATCCTTTCCCCCTTCTACAATCAGATTCCTTTAATTCATTCTCCTTAAAATTCATTATCCTCATAATACCCATCTCAGGATCTCCACCTACATACCTCTACCTAAACTAATAATCTGAAATAGAATTCAAGAAACACATACTAATTATAAACAAAAAGATTGTATATAGAATGAATGTTAGACAAAACATAAATAAAACAGCTTCTGATTTATATCACTGGAGAATGAGGGACCTTAAAATAAGGAATAAGGTACAAGAATCCTCTTATCCTATGGAAAAAGCCTCTCCCAATCAGTTAAAGGCCTGCATATATCAAAAGGATGAATTATTAATTTCTCCTGATCTGAGACGTCAGCTATTTTTCCTGTCTTTGATCTGTAACAGCAGTTTTTTCTGCCAGCATTTGCCTTGAAACTACACTGTTGGCTGTTCTTTTTCTTGTATCAGTCTTAGGCCACAACTATGCTACAAATTCTGCTAGGTCCATAGGTATTTGTAGACCTTGGAAATTTTCATCTTCCATAACTATATGAAAGAAATATGACTTCAGAATACAATACTTATATTTCATGCACAAGGCCCTGAGTTCAATCCATAATACTCTAAAGAAAGTTACACAATCATATGATATATTATTATATTATGATTATATTATAATATACATGTATTGTGGAGGAATTTTTTTATTAACTTGAGTATTTCTTATTTACATTTCCAGTGTTATTCCCTTTCCCGGTTTCCGGGCAAACATGCCCCTAATCCCTCCTCCTCCCCTTCTTTATGGGTGTTCCCCTCCCCATCCTCCCCCCATTGCCGCCCTCCCCCCAACAATCACGTTCACTGGGGGTTCAGTCTTAGTAGGACCAAGGGCTTCTCCTTCCACTGGTGATCTTACTAGGATATTCATTGCTACCTATGAGGTCAGAGTCCAGGGTCAGTCCATGTATAGTCTTTAGGTAGTGGCTTAGTCCCTGGAAGCTCTAGTTGCTTGGCATTGTTGTACATATGGGGTCTCGAGCCCCTTCAAGCTCTTCCAGTTCTTTCTCTGATTCCTTCAACGGGGGTCTTGTTCTCAGTTCAGTGGTTTGCTGCTGGCATTCACCTCTGTATTTGCTGTATTCTGGCTGTGTCTCTCAGGAGAAATCTACATCCAGCTCCTGTCTGCCTGCACTTCTTTGCTTCATCCATCTTGTCTAATTGGGTGGCTGTATATGTATGGGCCACATGTGGGGCAGGCTCTGAATGGGTGTTCCTTCTGTCTCTGTTCTAATCTTTGCCTTTCGCTGCCAAGGGTATTCTTGTTCCCCCTTTTAAAGAAGGAGTGAAGCATTCACATTTTGATCATCTGTCTTGAGTTTCATGTGTTCTAGGCATCTAGGGTAATTCAAGCATTTGGGCTAATAGCCACTTATCAATGAGTGCATACCATGTGTGTTTTTCTGTGATTGGGTTACCTCACTCAGGATGATATTTTCCAGTTCCAACCATTTGTCTATGAATTTCATAAAGGCATTGTTTTTGATAGCTGAGTAATATTCCATTGTGTAGATGTACCACATTTTCTGTATCCATTCCTCTGTTGAAGGGCATCTGGGTTCTTTCCAGCTTCTGGCTATTATAAATTAGGCTGCTATGAACATAGTGGAGCACGTGTCTTTTTTATATGTTGGGGCATCTTTTGGGTATATGCCCAAGAGAGATATAGCTGGATCCTCAGGTAGTTCAATGTCCAATTTTCTGAGGAACCTCCAGACTGATTTCCAGAATGGTTGTACCAGTCTGCAATCCCACCAACAATGGAGGAGTGTTCCTCTTTCTCCACATCCTCGCCAGCATTTGTTGCCACCTGAGTTTTGATCTTAGCCATTCTCACTGGTGTGAGGTGAAATCTCAGGGTTGTTTTGATTTGCATTTCCCTTATGACTAAAGATGTTGAACATTTCTTTAGGTGTTTCTCAGCCACTCGGCATTTTGTGGAGGAATTTTAATCCTGCAACATTACTGCTCTGGCAAGGGATCATATCCAAAGAACTTCCAGATCTGTATGATCTGTCTGAAATATAGACAGTCCTTTAATCCCAGGAGACACGGGCAAGCAGACCTCTGAGTTCGAAGAAAGCCCGGTATAGAGCAAGTTTCAGGTAAAGAATAGGTTCAAGTATAGTAGCACATCCCTTTAATCTCAGCACTCAGAATACAGAGGCATGTAGATCTCTGTGTTCTAGTCTGTCAGTTTGGTTGAGCCAGTGAGTTGAAAGGCAGTGCAGTGGAGTGGAGTTCATGGCAGTTCAGGATGTGGAGCTCAGAGGCAGTTTTTACAGAGACAGTTTTATAGAGACAAGTTGCTGAGAGAACAAGCTAGATAGATACTAGTGAAGACATAATGAAGCAGAGAATGGAGCCAGAAAATTAGAACAGATTGCTAGAGTTATTTTAAAGACAAGCTGTGCAATTCACTTAGAAGTTAAGAGAAGATAGCGTGAATCAGTCAACTGGGAAAGGAGTTTGAGCCAGAAGAGTTGAATTGAACCAGCCAGCCAGAATTCAGAAAGAGTTAAAGAGGGTGAGCTTATTTAGCAGTAAGTCTTGGAGATGACAATTCTGTCAGATAAAGAAAAGATATTTTTACAGTGTCTTCCTATAACAAAGAAATATTCTATAATTCATTATAATTAATCAACATACTTTATTTTTCAGGGTCTTTTATTCATCAGGTTTTGCTAAAGCCATGAAATCAACAGGAGATGATGAATGGATAGATAAAGGCATGCATATGTAGTCAGAGAGAGCCACAGTCTATATAATGTTACTGTAAATATATGTTTTCATAGCTGACAGTTTGGTATTAGATAACAATTAATTGGTGTGTTCTTCCACGGAGAAGACTATTTTTTCCACTCAACATTCTCTATTTGTCCATAGTTCTTTGTGCAGGTCTGAGGCTTTGTGTTTTTCCCCATCTATATTGGTATGTCTATTGATGTCATCCTTTCTCAGTCCACATTTGGGCAACCATGTTGGTGAGACATTGTGGGTATAGCTTCTGATATTCATAAGAGACCCAGTATCACAGCAAACTCCCTGATTCTGGCCCTTACAATCTTTCTGCCCCGTCTTCTGCAATGTTCCCTGAGCCTTGGATGTTGGCTTCCACACCCCTGCATTTTGATTGGTTGTGCTGAAAGCCATTTTTAAAGCTAGGAAAGAAAATCCAGTTACCGATTGAACTGGCTAGTTTTATGTAAATTTCACATAAGATAGGGTCATCAGAGAGGATCATGCCTCAATTGAAAAAAATGCTTACAAAAGAGTAGGCTATAGGCAAACGTATAGGGCATTTTCTTAATTAGTTATTGATGAGGAAAGGCCTATCCATTTATGGGTGGTGCCATCTGTCCTTGGGCTGGTGGTCCTGGCTTCTATAAGAAAGCAGACTTAGTAAGACCTGCAGAGCAAGCCAGGAAGCAGCACCTCCGTCCTCTCTGCATTAGCTTCTCTATCCAGGTTTCTGCCCTGTTTGAGTTTCTATCCTAACTTCTGTTGATGATGTACTGGGATGTAGAAGTGTAAACCAAATAAACCTTTCCTCCTCAAGTTGCTTTAGTTATAGTGTTTCATCTCAATAATAGTAACCCTAAGTCACCAGAATATCAGCATTTCATTTAAAAGTCCCTGGGTGAGAAACTTCCTAAAGCTAATTCTTTTCAGCCCTTTTTCCTGTCTGTCTGTCTTTTAGTATTTTATGTACTTTTTCATTCTTCAAAATTTCATACAATATACACTGATCACATCCACCTACCACTATCTCCCTCTAAATCCCCCTAGTGCTCCCATGTCATCTCCTTCCCAACTTGATGCCCTTCTTTTTTCCCACTAATTTATTTATTCATTTTATGTCCTGATTGCTGCTCTCCCTCCCAGTCCCCACAACATAATCTTCTCTCCACTCTTTCCCCACCTCACTTCTCAAGTCTCTACAGAGCTAGGTCCATTTTCTCCAGCTGAGGTCAGACAAGGAAGCTCAGTTAGGGGAACTGTATTCACAGACAGGCAACAGCTTTAGGGACAAGATCCCACTTCAGTTGTTGGGGGACCCACATAAAGACTGAGCTGTACACCTGCTACATATGTGCAGGGAGCCTAGGTCCAGCCTGTGTATGCTCTTTGGTTGGTGGTTCAAATCACTGAGAGACCCAAAGATCCAGATTAGTTGATTCTGTTTGTCTTCTTGTAGCGTTCCTATGCTTTCTGGGTTCCTTGATCTTTCCCTCAACTCTTCTGTTGGACTCCCAGAGCTATGTTCAATGTTTGGCTGTGGTTGTGGCTGTGGCTCTCTACATCTGTTTCAGTCAGTTGCTAGTGTTCTTCTCTTACTTCTAAGTCTGATGTGGACAGAATAGGTTAGGGCAAAGAGATAGTATATTGGTAGGTTGGGTGTACAGCCTGGAAATATGTTGAGTGGGATAAAGTCAAGTAGACAGAGAAGACTAGACTGGTGTACAGGTGTGCTTCCTGTTCCAAGCCTAGAATGTGAGGATAAATCTTTCTGGGTGGATAGATGGGATGAGGTATAGGAGGAGCTTATGGTTTGGGGGACATGCAAGGAAGATCTCAGCAAAAGCCTAGAGATTCCTTTTGGCACTAAAAGGGGAGGCCGAAGTAGGTTGAGACGCTATAAGACAAAGGCTATTTTGTGCTGTTTAGAGAGAAATTCTACATGGGAAGATCAGGGAAACTTACCAGGGATGGGGAACTAAGGGATTTTTGCCAGTCTAGACCCTGCAGTTTGGTTTGGTTATTTTAATTAATTATTATTCCCCAACTTTGATGAAAAATGTTTATCAATTCTGTTTTATGGTTGAGTCTTTTTAGAATATTATAATATCATCTATAAATATGAATAATTTTTCTATTTCTTTTCTTATTTATATACATTTTATTTCTTCCTGCCCCCTAATATTTTCTTAGTTCTTTGAGTTCTTAGAATGTGTTTGGTCATAATTACCTCCTTCCCTAAATCTTTCCATATCCACAATATACTTTCCTACAATCCAAATGTTCCTTTTTTAACCCATCCAGCCCAGTTTCAGCTACCCAAGTGTTCTTGGATGTGTGACCTTCCACTAATGACCTAAATTCCTGGAGAAAACTTAATCTCCCTCTCTCAGTAGCTAACAGTAGTTCTTTGGGTAGGGCTAAAATTTCATGCCTAAGTCTTCCTCCATGTATTGGTGTGTTCTGATTTGACCTTGCTTAAGTAATATACAATATATACTAAAAGACATAATCCACATGATAATCTCATTACCTTCATAAAAACCCTTTGACGAAATTCCATATCCATTCATAATAAAAGTCCTGGAGAAGCTAGGGATATGGTAGACCTATTTCAACATAATAATGGCAATATATAGAAAGCCCCCAAACAGCGTGATCCTGAACAGAAAATGACACAAAACACTTCCATTAAAATCAAGAATAAAACAAAGGTGCCCACTCTTTCTCATCCTACTCTACATTGTAATTCATGTCTTGGCTAGAGCAATAAGGAAAGTGAATGAGATACAAATAGAAAATGAAGTCAAAAGCCACTACCCAAAGACTATACATGGACTGACCATGGGCTCCAATTGCATAGGTAGCAATGAATAGCCTAGTAAGGGCACCAATGGAGGGGAAGCTCTTGGTCTTGCCAAGGCTGGACCCCCAGTAAACGGGATTCTTGTGGGGAGGGTGGCAATGGGGGGAGGGTTGGGAGGGGGATACCCATATAAAAGGGGAGGGGGAAGGGTTAGGTGGATGTTGGCATGGAAACCAGGAAAGGGAATAACAGTTGAAATGCAAATAAGAAATACCCAATTTAATAAAGATGGGGAAAAAAGAAAGAAAATGAAGACAAAGTATACTTATTTATAGATAATGCATTTCTATACAAAAAAGACTCTATTAGAAAACTCTTAAAGCTGATTAATACATTCATCAAAGAATCAAGATACAAAAATGACCCAGAAAAATCAGTAGCTTTCCTATATACAAATGACAAACATGCTTAAAAAATATTAAAAGAAATATACTATTTAAATTTCCTCAAAAAAAGATAAAACAGTTTAAAAAATAAAGTAACCAAGAAAGCAAAGGACTTTTTCAACAAAAATTTAAAAGCATGTTGAAAAGAAATTGAAGGTGATACTAGAAGATGAGGAAACCAAAAGATTAATAGGATTAGTATTGCAAAACTAGCTATCCTAACAAAAGCAACCTCCAGATATAGTACAATTCTAATAAAAACTTCAACACAGAAATCCCATAAAAACACAAAACCAGAAGCCACAATATTTATTCAAAGGACCAAAACACTGCCTGGCAAAACAGTATGAGACAAAAACAAAAACAAAAACAAACAAAAAAACTTAAGGATTCTGAGTTCATATTCTGTTAGCCATTTATACTATAGGGAAAAACTATTTTCAATAATAAAAAATAAATTTAAAAATTCCAACATAGTTCTACACAGAAATTGAAATTACAGTCTTCAATTTAATATGGATATACAAATGCCCCAGAATAACCAAGATAATCCTGAAAAATAGTTGCCGGAAGTATAATCATCACAGATTCCAAGTTATATTACAAGATCACATGCTATAAAAATAGCATGATACTGCCATAAAAGCAGACTCATTGATCACTGAAGCAGAATTAAATACCTGTATGTAAGTCTATACTCCTACAACCACCTAATTTTTGATGAAGATAAAAACAATGCATATTGTAAAGATGATAGCATCTTGAATGAATGGTGCTGGTCAAACTGGACAGATACATATACAAGAATAAAACTAGATAGATCTTGACACCCGCGGATCCCGGCCCGCAGCAGCTCTCTGCTCCCAGAACCCGTGGGAGAGATACCTTACCGCCTGGTCAGGTGGGCACTCCTGAGGCTGCAGAGCGGAAGAGACCACCAACACTGCCCACCCCTGCCCACATCCCTGACCCAAGAGGAAACTGTACAAGGCCTCTGGGTTCCTGTGGGGGAGGGCCCAGGAGCAGCAGGGGCCCTGCCTGAGACACCGCCTGGAACCTGAAGGAAACAGACCGGATAAACAGTTCTCTGCACCCAAATCCCGTGGGAGGGAGAGCTAAACCTTCAGAGAGGCAGACACGCCTGCGAAACCAGAAGAGACTGCTCTCTGCACACATTACTGATTCCAGAGGAAAACACCGGAGGCCATCTGGAACCCTGGTGCACGGAGGCCCCGGAAGAGGCGGCGCAGATCTTCCTGGTTGCTGCCACCGCGGAGAGCCCGTGGGCAGAACCCCGCGAGCGAACTTGAGCCTCGGGACCACAGGTAAGACTAACTTTTCTGCTGCAAGTGACCTGCCTGGTGAACTCAAGGCACAGGTCCACAAGAACAGCTGAAACCTGTAGAAAGGAAAAACTACAGGCCGAAAGCAGAACACTCTGTCCCCATAACTGACTGAAAGAGAGGAAAACAGGTCTACAGCACTCCTGACACACAGGCCTATAGGACAGTTTAGCCACTGTCAGAAATAGCAGAACAAAGTAACACTAGAGATAATTTGATGGCGAGAGAGGCAAGCGCAGGAACCCAAGCAACAGAAACCAAGACTACATGGCACCATCGGCGCCCAATTCTCCCATCAAAACAAACATGGAATATCCAAACACACCGGAAAAGCAAGATCTAGATTCAAAATCATATTTGACCATGATGATGGAGAACTTCAAGAAAGACATGATGAACTACCTTAGAGAACAAGTAGAAGCCTACAGAGAGGAATCGCAAAAATGCCTGAAAGAATTCCAGGAAAACATAAATAAACAAGTAGAAGCCCATAGAGAGGAGACACAAAAATCCCTGAAAGAATTCCAGGAAAACACAATCAAACAGTGGAAGGAATTAAAAATGGAAATAGAAGCAATCAAGAAAGAACACATGGAAACAACCCTGGATATAGAAAACCAAAAGAAGAGACAAGGAGCTGTAGATACAAGCTTAACCAACAGAATACAAGAGATGGAAGAGAGAATCTCAGGAGCAGAAGATTCCATAGAAATCATTGACTCAACTGTCAAAGATAATGTAAAGCGGAAAAAGCTACTGGTCCAAAACATACAGGAAATCCAGGACTCAATGAGAAGATCAAACCTAAGGATAATAGGTATAGAAGAGAGTGAAGACTCCCAGCTCAAAGGACCAGTACATATCTTCAACAAAATCATAGAAGAAAACTTCCCTAACCTAAAAAAAGAGATACCCATAGGCATACAAGAAGCCTACAGAACTCCAAATAGATTGGAGCAGAAAAGAAAAACCTCCCGTCACATAATAGTCAAAACACCAAACGCACAAAATAAAGAAAGAATATTAAAAGCAGTAAGGGAAAAAGGTCAAGTAACATATAAAGGCAGACCTATCAGAATCATACCAGACTTTTCGCCAAAAACTATGAAGGCCAGAAGATCCTGGACTGATGTCATTCAGACCCTAAGAGAACACAAATGCCAGCCCAGGCTACTGTATCCTGCAAAACTCTCAATTAACATAGATGGAGAAACCAAGATATTCCATGACAAAACCAAATTTACACAATATCTTTCTACAAATCCAGCGCTACAAAGGATAATAAATGGTAAAGCCCAACATAAGGAGGCAAGCTATACCCAAGAAGAGGCAAGAAACTAATCGTCTTGGCAACAAAACAAAGAGAAGAAAAGCACACAAACATAACACATCCAAGTATGAATATAACAGGAAGCAATAATCACTATTCCTTAATATCTCTCAACATCAATGGCCTCAACTCCCCAATAAAAAGACATAGATTAACAAACTGCATACACAACGAGGACCCTGCATTCTGCTGCCTACAGGAAACACACCTCAGAGACAAAGACAGACACTACCTCAGAGTGAAAGGCTGGAAAACAACTTTCCAGGCAAATGGTCAGAAGAAGCAAGCTGGAGTAGCCATTCTAATATCAAATAAAGTCAATTTTCAACTAAAAGTCATCAAAAAAGATAAGGAAGGACACTTTATATTTATCAAAGGAAAAATTCACCAAGATGAACTCTCAATCCTAAATATCTATGCCCCAAATACAAGGGCACCTACATACGTAAAAGAAACCTTACTAAAGCTCAAAACACATATTGCACCTCACACAATAATAGTAGGAGACTTCAACACCCCACTCTCATCAATGGACAGATCATGGAAACAGAAATTAAACAGAGGCGTAGACAGACTAAGAGAAGTCATGAGCCAAATGGACTTAACGGATATTTATAGAACGTTTCTACCCTAATGCAAAAGGATATACCTTCTTCTCAGCTCCTCATGGTACTTTCTCCAAAATTGACCATATAATTGGTCAAAAAACGGGCCCCAACAGGTACAGAAAGATAGAAATAATCCCATGCGTGCTATCGGACCACCACGGCCTAAAGCTGGTCTTCAATAACAATAAGGGAAGAATGCCCACATATACGTGGAAATTGAACAATGCTCTACTCAATGATAACCTGGTCAAGGAAGAAATAAAGAAAGAAATTAAAAACTTTTTAGAATTTAATGAAAATGAAGGTACAACATACCCAAACTTATGGGACACGATGAAAGCTGTGCTAAGAGGAAAACTCATAGCGCTGAGTGCCTGCAGAAAGAAACAGGAAAGAGCATATGTCAGCAGCTTGACAGCACACCTAAAAGCTCTAGAACAAAAAGAAGCAAATACACCCAGGAGGAGTAGAAGGCAGGAAATAATCAAACTCAGAGCTGAAATCAACCAAGTAGAAAAAAAAAGGACCATAGAAAGAATCAACAGAACCAAAAAGTTGGTTCTTTGAGAAAATCAACAAGATAGATAAACCCTTAGCCAGACTAACGAGAGGACACAGAGAGTGTGTCCAAATTAACAAAATCAGAAATGAAAAGGGAGACATAACTACAGATTCAGAGGAAATTCAAAAAATCATCAGATCTTACTATAAAGCCTATACTCAACAAAACTTGAAAATCTGCAGGAAATGGACAATTTCCTAGACAGATACCAGGTACCGAAGTTAAATCAGGAACAGATAAACCAGTTAAACAACCCCATAACTCCTAAGGAAATAGAAGCAGTCATTAAAGGTCTCCCAACCAAAAAGAGCCCAGGTCCAGACGGGTTTAGTGCAGAATTCTATCAGACCTTCATAGAAGACCTCGTACCAATATTATTCAAACTATTCCACAAAATTGAAACAGATGGAGCACTACCGAACTCCTTCTATGAAGCCACAATTACTCTTATACCTAAACCACACAAAGACCCAACAAAGAAAGAGAACTTCAGACCAATTTCCCTTATGAACATCGATGCAAAAATACTCAACAAACTTCTGGCAAACCGAATCCAAGAGCACATCAAAACAATCATCCACCATGATCAAGTAGGCTTCATCCCAGGCATGCAGGGATGGTTTAATATACGGAAAACCATCAACGTGATCCATTATATAAACAAACTGAAAGAACAAAACCACATGATCATTTCATTAGATGCTGAGAAAGCATTTGACAAAATTCAACACCCCTTCATGATAAAAGTCCTGGAAAGAATAGGAATCCAAGGCCCATACCTAAACATAGTAAAAGCCATATACAGCAAACCAGTGGCTAACATTAAACTAAATGGAGAGAAACTTGAAGCAATCCCACTAAAATCAGGGACTAGACAAGGCTGCCCACTCTCTCCCTACTTATTCAATATAGTTCTTGAAGTTCTAGCCAGAGCAATCAGACAACAAAAGGAGGTCAAGGGGATACAGATCGGAAAAGAAAAGTCAAAATATCACTATTTGCAGATGATATGATAGTATATTTAAAGTGATCCCAAAAGTTCCACCAGAGAACTACTAAAGCTGATAAACAACTTCAGCAAAGTGGCTGGGTATAAAATTAACTCAAATAAATCAGTAGCCTTCCTCTACAAAAAGAAAACAAGCGAGAAAGAAATTAGGGAAACGACACCCTTCATAATAGACCCAAATAATATAAAGTACCTCGGTGTGACTTTAACCAAGCAAGTAAAAGATTTGTACAACAAGAACTTCAAGACTCTGAAGAAAGAAATTGAAGAAGACCTCAGAAGATGGAAAGATCTCCCATGCTCATGGATTGGCAGGATTAATATAGTAAAATGGCCATTTTACCAAAAAGCGATCTACAGATTCAATGCAATCCCCATCAAAATACCAATCCAATTCTTCAAAGAGTTAGACAGAACAATTTGCAAATTCATCTGGAATAACAAAAACCCAGGATAGCTAAAACTATCCTCAACAATAAAAGGACTTCAGGGGGGAATCGCTATCCCTGAACTCAAGCAGTATTACAGAGCAATAGTGATAAAAACTGCATGGTATTGGTACAGAGACAGACAGATAGACCAATGGAATAGAATTGAAGACCCAGAAATGAACCCACACACCTATGGTCACTTGATTTTTGACAAAGGAGCCCAAACCATCCAATGGAAAAAAGATAGCATTTTCAGCAAATGGTGCTGGTTCAACTGGAGGTCAACATGTAGAAGAATGCAGATTGATCCATGCTTATCACCCTGTACAAAGCTTAAGTCCAAGTGGATCAAGGACCTCCACATCAAACCAGACACCTCAAACTAATAGAAGAAAAACTAGGGAAGCATCTGGAACACATGGGCACTGGAAAAAATTTCCTGAACAAAACACCAATGGCTTATGCTCTAAGATCAAGAATTGACAAATGGGATCTCATAAAACTACAAAGCTTCTGTAAGGCAAAGGACACTGTGGTCAGGACAAACGGCAACCAACAGATTGGGAAAAGATCTTTACCAATCCTACAACAATAGAGGCCTTATATCAAAATATAAAAGAACTCAAAAGTTAGACCGCGGGGAGACAAATAACCCTATTAAAAATGGGGTTCAGAGCTAAACAAAGAATTCACAGCTGAGGAATGCCGAATGGCTGAGAAACACCTAAAAGAAATGTTCAACATCTTTAGTCATCAGGGAAATGCAAATCAAAACAACCCTGAGATTTCACCTCACACCAGTGAGAATGGCTAAGATCAAAAACTCAGGTGACAGCAAATGCTGGCGAGGATGTGGAGAAAGAGGAACACTCCTCCATTGTTGGTGGGGTTGCAGACTGGTACAACCATTCTGGAAATCAGTCTGGAGGTTTCTCAGAAAATTGGACATTGAACTGCCTGAGGATCCAGCTATACCTCTCTTGGGCATATACCCAAAAGATGCCCCAACATATAAAAAAGACACGTGCTCCACTATGTTCATCGCAGCCTTATTTATAATAGCCAGAAGCTGGAAAGAACCCAGATGCCCTTCAACAGAGGAATGGATACAGAAAATGTGGTACATCTACACAATGGAATATTACTCAGCTATCAAAAACAACGACTTTATGAAATTCGTGAGGCAAATGGTTGGACCTGGAAAATATCATCCTGAGTGAGCTAACCCAATCACAGAAAGACATACATGGTATGCACTCACTGATAAGTGGCTATTAGCCCAAATGCTTGAATTACCCTAGATGCCTAGAACAAATGAAACTCAAGACGGATGATCAAAATGTGAAGGCTTCACTCCTTCTTTAAAAGGGGAACAAGAATACCCTTGGCAGGGAAGAGAGAGGCAAAGATTAAAACAGAGACTGAAGGAACACCCATTCAGAGCCTGCCCCACATGTGGCCCATACATATAGAGCCACCCAATTAGACAAGATGGATGAAGCAAAGAAGTGCAGACCGACAGGAGCCGGATGTAGATCGATCTTGAGAGACACAGCCAGAATACAGCAAATACAGAGGCGAATGCCAGCAGCAAAACCACTGAACTGAGAACGGGACCCCGTTGAAGGAATCAGAGAATGAACTGGAAGAGCTTGAAGGGGGCTTGAGACCCCATATGTACAACAATGCCAAGCAACCAGAGCTTCCAGGGACTAAGCCACTACCTAAAGACTATACGTGGACTGACCCGGGACTCTGACCTCATAGGTAGCAATGAATATCCTATTAAGACCACCGGGGAAAGGAAAAGCCCTTGGTCCTGCTAAGACTGACCCCCCGGTGAAGGTGATTGTGGGGGGGAGGGTGGCAATGGGGGGGGGGTGGGGAGGGGAACACCCATAAGGAAGAAAGGGGGATGTTTGCCCGGAAACCGGGAAAGGGAATAACACTGAAATGTACATAAGAAATACTCAAGTTAATAAAAAAAAAAAAAAAAAAAAATAAAATGCAAAAAATTTCACACCAAAAAAAAAAAAAAAAAAAAAAAAACTAGATAGATCTTAATCTCTAACCCTGAGCAAAACTCAACTTCAAATGGATTAAGGACTTTTACAAAAGATCTGATATCATGACGTTTACAGAGGACAAAGTAGGGAATAGACTAGAATTTATAGACACAAGAAAGTACTTTCTGAATAGCAAACTAGTAGCATAGGCATAAAGACAGATAATTGACATAATTGACAGATGGGACCACATAAAACTAAAAAGCTTTTTTACAGCAATGAACATAATCACTTGAATAGAGGCAAACTGCAGAATGGGAAAAATTCTTTATCAACAACTATACGTGATTATTCAATGCCCTACTCTTCTAGATCTCAACTAAGCAACAGTGAGTATTCAGAGGCTTAATATTGAAAATAAAACAAATCGATCAGTGTAAGTCCACAGAGAAAATATATCACAAATCTACATATTGTATTTATGGCACTTTGTTATTCTCCTGGTATCCACTTTCTTAACCCAGATTCATTGGAAGACTTAGGTTCTAAGTATAGGGAATATATATTCCCCATTCAAGAATAGGTTCCTCCCAGACATGTCTCCTCAGAATACATAATTTTAGAAAAACAATACATATATCAACTCCATCAAAGGAAATAATTAATTCCTGAGAGAAAAAGAATAATGTCCCTGAACCTTTCTGGAACCTTTGTGACTCTCTGTACAGAGCAAGATGGAAATGTTTTGTTGTCATTTGAGAAGATTGAGCATGGGTAAGGTGGCTTATATAAAAGCAGACACTTCCTACAGACTTTGGTTTCCTAGTTAGTAGGACCAGAGTGATGTACAAGAATCAGTCCTTTATAGTGTTAAGAGTAAATTCCGTTCTGATTCAAAATCTTTATTTTTGTGAAAATGTTCTAAAGACTAGGCTAGTTGGAGACATTTTTACTTTTAAGAATATTTCACTTCGTGTTGCATAGCTATACATTTTATAACTGATCTATAAAAGTATCTTTTTAATGTGTGTAATTTCTTAATAACTGTTTAATATTGAATTGTCTGAATAGTTTCTTTCTCAACTGTGTCACATCTCTAATAATGAAACTTACTGATTCCAAAAGGAATTGATTTCAGATGGTGTTTGTTCCCAATGTCCCTAAGCAGAATTAGGATCAACCTCTAACTACTAAAATGACTAAGGTAAGTGTTTCAATTGTGTTGATTTTATTACACATTTCCACTTTCTATATGGTAAATGGTATGCTTCAATGCCTTAGCTATAGCACCTTCCATTTACAGCCAACTATTCAAATGTTGTTCATTAAATATAATTGATCTAGTTTGGCAAATAAAAATTTGAGGTACAACAAGACTAAGCAATTTGTAGAATGTAGCTTATTTTTGCTATGAAGTATTTTCTATTAATCAAGACTAATCATGGAAACTAAGAAAATATTTAAATATGCTTCCTACTCATGAAAAGCATAAATATGAATATTTATATACATACCAAGTTTTAAGAATAAACACAAACAGCCCTCCCTGGGATTTCCTGCTGTAGACGAGTTTCTGTGTCTTCTGAGAAAGTAGCTTTGGAGATGGTTCTTCTTGAATCTACCACAAGGTTGTCCTTTTAGCTCATACCAATGATTCTTCCTAATTATTACAAATATACACTTATTAAAAATAAATGATAATTCCATATGTGTCCAGAGCACTGTGGTATGTGTTTTCATATATATATTTCATTACTTCTTCTAAGAATTTGTAAAACCATGTTATTATTTTTGCTTTGTAAATTAGGAAGCAGAATGCAAGGTGCCAAGAAATATAGTTTAATAGGAATCAAGACTATAAGCAGACATACTTATAATTCTGTATCTAATATACATTAGAACTGTGACAAAAATATTGAACAGTTCACCAAAGAATTGTGAGACAAGATTTTGAAAGGGTCGTAAAGACAGATGAAATAGAATGTCAGAGAAACCAATATAAAAGAGCGCTAATGAATATTATGGTTTGCAAATGTTTGGGAATTCAAAGATGTCATCATTAGCATTCATGTGTATGTGTTATAAAATTTCCCCATAACACTGCTGGCTGTATACAAGGGAGATTACTTGCTCAAGATTATTTGCTTATTATACTATAGAACCTAAGCTTAGGATTTAGAGGAAAAAGGCTTAGCAAGTAGAATCTGACCTAATTAGGCTATGACTTTTATTAGTTGTTGCTTTTAAACATGATAATTTCTTTATATGTTTATTACTTAATACATAAAGTCAAATACAAAATTATATGAGTATCTACTTGCTTTAAGTAGCAAATATTTGTAAAGCATTTAAAACACTGCTATTCAAAAAGATTGAATTCAGATAACTATATTATAGCTTTTCATTTCTACAATTCAGTTGTTGTTGTTATTGTTGTTATTATTATTATTATATTATTATTATTATTATTATTGTCTTGGTGCTGTAATTTAATCCTGAAATCATTGCCTTATCAGTAAACGAGATAAAATGTAATCAAGCCTATGGATTGTTATCTGCGATGAATGCAACCATAAAGGCAAAACCTTTACTACCATGCCTTGCATGGAGTATTCACTGAAAGGTATGTGTTTTTAACAATTATTGACTTAATTGGATTAGACAGTAAATAGGCACAATTGTTTCACATTCTCATCACCAATGCCTACTTACCCCTTCTGTCAAATGTTATAAATACCCTACCCACTGGAGATCTTTTTTTCTGGTTCCCACATCACCCAAGAGAAGACTAATCAAACATCCCCACTTCCACCTTCATCCACCGACTTCAATTCTCAGCTACCTGATCCTGTTTTTCTGTACTCTAGAATAAAGAATACTGAAAGGGTTTCTTAAAACCAAAGTTAGGTATTCAGAGAAGAGGGAATCTGGAAAGAGTTTAGAAAGGGTGGATGTGATGCAAATGTACTGTATAAAAAAAATCAAAGAACTAATAAAATATTATTTTTCAAAGGAGGCGACAAAGGACAGATTCCATAGTTTTGCTTTTGTAGACCTTAAACTCTTCTCCAGCATTCCTTTGCAAATTTAACTGGTTCTATGTATCAACTATTGCAAATTAGACTCTTAGCCATTCCAAATGACTTCCTGCCTTGTGTTCTGACAGAAGGTCTAAAACACAACTTGAGTTGTCTTCAAGATCTAAGAACATTTACTTTCCTCTCAAGAAAAGTCCTTATACCTCAAATAGAATTGAGAAATTTGTTGTTTGTTTATTTGACCAAGTGTACAATATTTTTTTTCAGATAATGTAATTGAGTAACACACAAACTACATGGAAATTAGGAACAATGTGACAGAGTTTGTTCTCCTGGGGCTCACCAGGAACCCAAGCATGCAGAAAATCGTATTTGCTATATTTGTTATCATCTACATCATCTCCATGGTAGGCAATGTGCTCATTGTGGTCACTATCACTGCCAGCCCATCGTTGGACTCACCTATGTACTTCTTCTTAGCTTATCTCTCTTTCATTGATGCCTGTTATTCTTCTGTCAACACTCCTAAATTGATCATAGACTCACTCCATGAAAAAAAGACCATCCTATTCAATGGATGCATGACCCAGGTCTTTGGGGAGCATTTCTTTGGAGGTGCTGAGGGCATCTTGCTTACTGTGATGGCCTATGACCGCTATGTGGCAATCTGCAAACCCTTACACTACACAACCATCATGAGCAGACGGGTATGTGGCCTGCTGGTAGGAGTGGTATGGGTGGGAGGTTTTCTTCATGCAACCATACAGATTCTGTTTATCTTTAGATTGCCTTTCTGTGGTCCAAATGTCATAGATCACTTTATGTGTGATCTGAACCCTTTGCTTAACCTTGCCTGCACTGATACCCACATTCTGGGGCTCTTTGTTGCTGCCAATAGTGGTTTTATTTGCCTGTTAAACTTCCTCCTTCTATTGGTCTCCTATGTGGTCATCCTACGTTCATTAAGAAACCACAGTGC
Organism: Rattus rattus; assembly: GCF_011064425.1. Taxonomy (NCBI): domain Eukaryota; kingdom Metazoa; phylum Chordata; class Mammalia; order Rodentia; family Muridae; genus Rattus; species Rattus rattus. The sequence continues at coordinate 71,540,351 of NC_046158.1, forward strand.
AGAGGGGAGGCGCAAAGCCCTCTCCACCTGTGTCTCACACATAACAGTGGTTGTCTTGTTTTTTGTACCCTGTATTTTTGTGTACATGAGACCTTCAGCCACTTTGTCTATCGATAAAGCAGTTGCTGTGTTCTACACTATGATAACACCCTTGTTAAATCCTTTAATCTACACCTTGAGAAATGCTCAGATGAAAGATGCCATTAAGAAATTGTGTAGATGGAAAGATGATGTTAATTCCATCAACAAATAAATGTTTCTAATGTGCAATTTTTGAAATAAGTATCAAAAAGCCAGTCATTAAATGTCATTGTATTTAAAGCCAGCAAGATTTACTCAGGCCTTCTACCAAATTCTGCCACATTAGAAATTAACTTCACAAGCTTTAGTCAATATGTGTTGATGGACTTTTCTTCACCCAAGAATAATAAAATATAGTAGTGTTGAAGAAAAATCTCTACATTTGTGTTGTCTCCATTTTACAAGTGAGAAGTGAGACCACATTCATGACCCATTAAGAAACTATGACTGACTAATTTTCAAAGCTATATTCTTAATTGTGATGATACTCTATCACAGATGATTAGCATGCCAGAGAAATAAACTACTTATCATTTTTAATAAGAGAACACCCACCCACACACACATACACACACACACATATATATATATGTACATATATATACATATATATATGTACATACATACATATATATGTACATACATAATATATATACTTCATTCTCTTTCTGCCTTTTTATAAATCATAATCTATGGCTGTTAATCACCTTGATCACTGCAATATCTAGTACAGGGTTATAATATCAATGGCCAGTTTAATGTATAATAACTAGATATGAAATTTATCATCACATCTTTTAAAAGACCAGAAGGGGGCAAAATCTGGGTGTATAACAAAGCTAGAACAAGTTAAAAAAATAAAATTCAACATTAAAAAAGTCCTTATAATCTTCAGAAACATTTTCTACTGTTTCTATCATCTATACTACATTGATCCTTCATCCAAATGGATGGTGGCTCAACAACAAAAGAACACTGGCTATCCGGCAGAAATTTCTGCTTTTTAGTTATGCAATTATGCTCTATAAAGTGCTTGCTAGGTAGACCCAACAACTTCCAGAATGTAGCACAATGTCCAATATATAATAAATAGGTAATAATTAAATGGAAATATTATGGAAGACAAATGAATTCTATAACATTAGAGGCTAAACAATGTAAGCGAAAGAATTCTTACCTTTTTCATAATTAAAAGCATAAGGAGAATTCTAGTTAGACTACTTAGGAAAAGACAAGTTAATTAGAGTGAAAACTAAGATAGAAACTAAAATAGATTCTCAGCATATGGGAAAATTATTTACCTTGAATTTCTGTTAGCTCTCAGTAAAATATCATTAACCTATGATTTTGAGATATTTGGGTTATAATTTTCTACTAATCATTCTAATTTCTGGCAAAGTCTATTATGAAAATATTTTTAAAAGATGCTTTATCTGTATAAAAACTATATCAGAATAAAAAATTCTTCATCATCTTTGTCTTTCATTCATTTAACAACAGTGTTTGAGCATAAAGAATGTATCAAGCACAGAGGCATTTGCAAAGTATATGTGTCAACACTAGTAATAGTCTTATTATGGATTCCTTGTTAGTAGCAAGTTAGAGTTGTTTGCTTGTTTTTGTTATGATTTGGTTTAGGGTTTGGTTTTTGTTTTTGGTTGCTGTTGTTGTTGTTGTTGTTGTTGTGTTTCACTCCTTTTTTATTTAGCTTTTTGACCACTTGGTATCATTGTTTGAAGTCATGCTATTAAGTGCCAATTTGAGTTTCCTAGATCTTGATTTCTGTCTTCTTATAAAGTTTCCTTTAAAAAAAAACTATGCAGGGAATGGACCACATAGGCTATGTATGACAATCCAAAAGCTAATATTGTATTCAACAGTAAAATATTATTTTCCCTTTAAGTCAGGAGCAAAATGAGGATATTCACTTTCTCCATTTCTGTTCAACATTAGTAATAAAGGAATCTGGCAAAAGTGAAATAAAAGTAATCTAAATTAGAAAGAGAAAAACTAAGTTGCCTGTTGCTGATGATACTGCAAATTGAAAACCCTAAGAATCCCACAAAAAAAGCAAAAGAATTTATAACTGATAAATTGAATATGATTTCAGGTTACAAAATCATCAAATCAAGAATTTCTACACTACATATAAATTTGCAAAATTTTAACTTCAATTATAATAACATAAGAAATTAAATATTTATGAGTAAATACAATTGGAAAAACGAAAGCTAAAATTATATGTATACTGAGAGTTTTGAAGCACTGATGAGTTTCAATAGTGTCAACATGCAATACTGCAGTGATAATCAATGTTCGTGTAAAAGAATTAATATGATGAAAATATCCACATTTTGCAAAGCAATTCAGAGCTTTAGTGCACTTAATATTAAAATGCTAAGATAATTTTCATATAAGCAAAAACATATCCTAAAATATCCATAGAACTATAAAAGACCCCAGATAGCCAAAACAATCTTAAGCAAAAATAATGTTGGAAGCACCTCACTCCTGAATTTTAGCGTATCTTTCAAAGCTGTAATAATCAAAAAGACATGATAACAGCATATATATATATGTATATATGTATATATATGTATATATGATGTGTATATATATATATGTATGATATATATATGAATGATAGGAATGAAGTTCCAGAAATAAATTTAAGTGTATCATTTGATATTTTACATACAGAAAATCGCAGTTTCTTCAATAAATGATGGGGGATAAATATCACATGAAGAAGAATGAAAATGAACACTTTGTTTTCTACCATGAATAAAACTCAACTCAAAATGGGGGGCTTAAATGTAAGGTCTTTGAGTTGTAGACCTACATTGAGTGACATCTTGGTCTAAGCAGTGGTTTCTGTATCAAATACAAAATCAGAGACATCATCAACAACAACAAAGAAAACACAAGAAAAAAGTTGGAGATTGGTTTTTCATGTATCTACCAATCTTCTTTCCATGCACTCATGTTTTATTTTTAGGATATTCAAAGTAAGTTACAGATGGAACACATTCTCTTTTAGATGTCAGTAGCTCTTTCTATTTGTTTGGCCTATTTTTCATCTATAATATCTGTTTGATTCTTTTTGTGTGTGTGTGTGAACTTTTTTTGAAAATAGACTCTACTCTCATACAATACATTCCAACCAGTTTCCCCTCCCTCCTTTCCTCCACTTCCCCAGAACCAACTCCTTTTCATTCCCTTTTAAGAAAAGAACAGGTCTCCAAGAGAAGACAGCAAGGCAGCACCAAACAAGAAACAAAAGACAGTGGTTCTCAAGCTTCCTAATATTGTGACGTTTTAATACAGTTCCTCATGTTGTGGTGACCCCTATCAATCAAATTCTTTTTGTTGCTACTTCATAACTATAATTTTCTACTATTATGAATAATAATGTAAATATCTGACATGCAGGATATTGCTACAAATTGAACAGAATCCAAGCATAGTGATTAATTACAAAATCAATATGATATTATATGTTGTGAAGCATGTATTTCTAATTAGAAAAAAAATAAAATTTTGTCTTGAATAAGGATACCCTGGGTAACCGTCTTAATATAACAAAAGTAAACTACATTGCTACATTTTGCAGCTGTATAGGTTAAAAGCCAACATCAGTGAAAAGGATGAGATTGCTTCTTTCTCACCAGATCAGAAATTCTCAGGGAAGTCTTTACAAAAGCACAGTAAAGACCATCTTCCACAAGTCTACTCCTATATTTAAATCTGATAGCCAACAAAGTGAAAAATACTGTTTCACAAAAATATGCTATTTGGAATGAAGAAGGCACAACACAATCTCAGACAGAACATGGTGTGGTGGCCAACACTTGATCCAGAATTTAACTGACATTGTAGAAATTCAGAACTAATTGAATTGCTGTTAAGAAGCTCAAAGCTCTTCGCTTGTGCTGTCACAGGAACATCTTCAGCTTTGACTGTGAATAGGCTTCTGACAAGTAGACTTAAAAGTCGGGTAAATTTTAAAAATAAGACGAAATCTTGTCTGCAAGTGTGTTCAAGTGTTCTTTAACAGAAATGATCGTTGTAATCCTTTTGTCTACTTCAATGTGAGCAGATATCATAGGCAACATGATTTTCAACCTTTTTTTCCCAAAGCTGAAGTTTCATTCAGAATGATTCAATCTTCTCAGACAAAATGAAGTACTTGACATTTGGTCCTTGCAGCAGTGATAAATTTAACTCATTCAAGATGGCAAAGATATCAACCCAGTATTTTATGCAATTCACTTTTATCATGGAAAAATGCTTTAAACTGCAGTCTTGCTTTCTGATTTAAAACATTTCGAATTCATCAAGAAACTCAAAAAACACATTTTAAAACTTTTCCCTTGGACAACCATCTCACTTAACTATGAAATAGCAGAGTTTTGTCTGGTGCACCAACTGGTTGCACAGCCTCAAACGGTCGACTGCTTAAGGTGCTCACCTTTACAAAGTTTACAGAACTTATGATTCTTTTCATTACTTCTTGTTACTCTGTGTCAGCGTCTTCACTGTTACTATTTGTTGATCAATGATGTAATGAGATCCAATGGCTTATGGTGACTAGTTCAAACATTGAAATCCAGACCAATATCCTAGCCCAGAAGGAACACCATCTGTGCAAACACCACAAAACTTTCCCCAAGAGATTTTATGTTCTTTCAGAAATGAACCATCTGTATCAAATATGTCACATGTAGTAGTTGCAGCCTCAGGATGTTTGCAGAAAAGAAATTCATCCTTAACGTCACCATCACTAATATAACTCATGTAAACAGTAACTGTAAACAGATTGCAACATCGGTATATTCATTATCTGGATACTGAACATTGGAAGTGGAGCAGATTTAATTTCCTGGATTACTTGATCGAGAATATCAGCAGACATATCATCTATTCTGCAGACAATCATTAAATAAGGGAATGGCACTCAATTGTGTAACAAACTCATCTCGCATCATAATTCGAACAATGTCTTTGGTCCCTGGCAACAGTAAGCCATCAGCAATGGTATGACAGTTCATGCATGTTAGCCATTCTGACCTGCGCATGATGAAATCTCAAAGTAGTTTTGATATGCATTTCCCTGATGGCTAACGATAGTGAGCATTTGCTTTAAGTTTTTTTCTCAGTCATTTGAATGTTCTTTATTGAGAATTTTCTGTTTATATTTATAGCCCATATTAATTGGATTATTTCGTTGTTTTTCCAAAATAGTATTTCTATTGATTATTTGGGAATTTCATCTTCAGTGAATTTCATCTATCATACTCCCTTCAGTCCTTCCATATCTTCCCCACCTTTGTGACCTCCCACCCAAGAAAATAAAATGAAAATAAATAACAAAGTTCAATTTGTGTTGTTCATACACTCACTGGAGCCTGGTTATACTCCCAGTGGTCCTCCCACTAAAGGAAATTAAGCCACTATACACACTTAAAATTTTCAAAGAAAATTTAAAATAAAGAAAATATGCAAAAACAAAAAGAAAGAAAGAAAATTAAGCCAGAAGCCATCTATTGTGGAGACTTACACTTCAGCATCCCTATCACAAATTTTAAGAGTTCTCTTTGATGGCTTCCTATTTAGACTGTTACTGTTAGTAAAGTTGGGATGACAGTAAGAATTGTCACAAAAGCCTTCCATGTCCTTCCTTCTCAACATCTCATCTGTAGTCATTAATAACACTGCCAATGTACCTTCCTTGCTCTTTATTGTCAGCTGGAGCTCAGATCACAGGCTTCCTCATGATTTCTGGTGACAGCACAGACCATAAACAAGGACCCCATCTGCATCAGGACCATGGTCTTAAACAAGTCACTTGGCGGCAGTCTGTGCCACAGACATCAATATGGTTTCAAGCTGCAGCACATACAAGGGACATCCATGTTATCTTTGGTGGTAGCACAGGTCATGGACATTAACACAGACCTCAGCCACAGTAGGACCACAGACCTAGTCATAGCCCCTGGCAGCAGCACAGAGAGAACCCATGGCCTCAGGGGGGCAGTTCAGGCCACACACGACTATAACCCCAGGAAGCAACATGCCCAGCAGACATCTACACCATCTCAGGATACAGCATAGACCATGGAGATCCTCACCACCTTCACGTCTACACAGACCCTGTCTATTGTAGGACCACTGACCCACACATATCCCTCAGAGTTATCACAGACCATGGTGGCCTTTTGAGGAGGTTTTATCCAGAAAGTGAACTATTCCTCAATCCAGTGCCAAGTGGCACGTTTGAGTGCTGAGTCTGCATGTGACTAAGTTCCAGGCTTCTGTACTCTACCTCAACAACCTTAATGGGCAACAACGTGTTCCACTGTCAACTGCAGCCCTCTCTCACATCTGTCATCACATCACAGCTCCAGTTCCTCCTCTAACAATGGACAAGCACTGCTCCACTTGTTCATCTTTCTCACCTCTCTATCATTCATTTGTTCATCTTAGTGGCACTGCTGGCCTGTTCATCCCACTACCACCTCTCCACTCTCTACCCTCATCCCTACCCATTTGAGGAGGGAGATGAGGGTGACCTTCAGCTGGTCTGGTCTCCTCCTGATTATTTTTTTAATATCTAGTTTCTTGAGTACATTATATATTTTGGACATTAGACCTCTTTCAGAGGTAAGAGTTTGCAAACTTTTCCCATTCTGTAAGCTGCCCTTTTGTGTGATGGTATCCTCTGCCTTCAGAAGTTTTTCAGTTTTCTTAGGTTCCTGATATAAATTGTTTATCTTAGTTCTTGCACTATTGGTGTTGCTTTGAAAGTTGCCTCCTAGGCCACCGCATTCCCCGCTTTCTCTTCTATCAGGTTAGTGTGTCTAGGAGGCCTTTGATATACTTGGACTTGAGTTTTGTGCAAGGTGATAAATATTGATTTGTTTTCATTCTCCTACATGCAGATATCCAGTTAGACCAGCACTATTTGTTGAAGGTTCTTTCTTTTATTCTATAGTATAGTTATGGCTTCTTTATCAAAATCAGTTGTCTGTATTTGTGTGAATTTATGTCTGGGTCTTCACTTCTATTCCATTAATCAATGACTGTATTCGAATGTTACTCAGTTTCTAAATCCTATAACTCTTTAATATAATTTGAAATTAGAGGTGGTGAATAGCTCCACCAGTTCTTTTATTAGTCAGGATTATTTTAGCTATCCTGAGTTTTGCTGTTTTCCCAAGTGAAGTTGAGAAATATTCAGTAAGAGATTTTTTTGGAATTTTGATTAGTAGTGCATTGATTCTGTAGGTTGCTTTCAGTAGGATGGTCATTTTTACAATGTTAATCCAACAGATCCATGAGCATTGGAAACCTTTTCATATTCTGATATCTTCAACTTATTTTTCCAAATCCTTGAATTTTCCACCATACAAGACTTTCACTTGCTTAGAGCTACCCCAAGATATTTTATATTATTTAAATCTATTGCAAAGGGTGTTATTTCCAATAATTTTTCCACAATCTACTTGTCATTTGTGTATAGGAAGGCAGCTGATTTTTATTTAGCTAATCATGTACCCAGTTACTTTGCTGAAAGTGTTTATCAGCTGTAAGAGTTTCCTAGTGACTTTTAGGATCACTGATGTATACTATCATATCTGTAAATAAGGATCCTTTGATTTCTTCTTTTTCTTTGTATCCCTGATTTTTTCTTTGTATCCCTGTAGTCTCCTTTAATCGTTTATTGCTCTAGCTAAAATTTCAAGAACTATATTGAATAAATATGGAAAGAATAAACAACTTTGTCTTTTTCCTGATTTTAGTGAAGTTGCTTTCAGTTTAATTTGTTGCTGGCCATTGGCTTGCTATAGATTGCCTCTATTATGTTTAGATATGTCCTTTATATCACTAATATCTCCACTACTTTTATCAAGAAGGGGTATTTAATTTTGTCAAAGGCCTTTTCTGCATTTAATAGGATAATCTTGTGCATTGTTTTTCTTTCGGTTTATTTACATGGTGAATTACGTTGACTGGTTTCCACATGTCAAATCATCCCAGCATATATGGGATGAAAACACTTGACCAAGGTGGATGATCTTTTTGATGCATTCTTAACTCTGTTTGTAAGCATTTTGAGTATTTTTCCTTTTATATTCATAAGAAAAGTAGTTTGTAACTCTCTTTCTTTGTTGAATCTTTATGTGGTTTAGGTATCAGGGTAATTGTGGCCTCAGAAAATGAACCTGGCAATGTTTCTTCTGTTTCTTGAAAATGTATCTTTTATTCACCTGATATAATTGTCATCTTAGAGACTTACTGATGAATAAACTAACCCTTTCTTATTCTTTTTTAACTCTGGATGGCTGTTTCAACTCAGTTATTCTGGCTCAAACCCTTCTCCTGATTCAGCTGACTGATTCAATCTGGATTCTCTCAGCTTCTCACTGAATTGCTCTAGCAATTTGTCTAATCTTTGACTCCTTCTCATTTTCTGACTGAAACCTGCTTTCACCTAAACTGACTGAACTCAACTTAACTGACTGAGTAAATTGAACTCAACAAACAAGCTTACTAACAAGCTCAAATCCATTTCACTGCACTCACTGGACTGACTCCCAACTTGAATGACTGAACTAATTGGCTCCTGAGAGTATTTGATCTCTGTCTCATTCTGTCAGATCTTTCTCTGATACATCACTTTACCCCTCCTCCTCAATTCGATGTCATTGCTTGGTATTAAAGATGTGTTCTAAAGGATTCAAGTCAGAGGGATTAAAGGTGTATACTTAGGGCATGTCTGCATTCCAGCCAGATCACAGACCTAGGTCTTTGGGTGTGATCAAACAAGCCATGTTGCTGTATTAAAACTCTTCTACAGTTTCTATTTTGTGGACTAATTTGAGGAATACTGGTATTAACTCTTCTTTGAAAGACTAGTATAGTTATGCACTAAAACCGTTTGACTTAACTTTGGTTTGAATTCTATTTTAGATATTAAAATGGATGCAACAGCTTGCTTTTTAAATCCATTTGCTTGGAATATCTGTTTATCTTTGATGTTTAGATATGTTTCTTTTATGCAACAAAATCATGGGTTCATTTTTTGTTTGTTTGTTTTTGTTTTTTCCATTCTGTTAATCTGCATCTTTTTAATGGAGAATTAAGGCCATTGGTATGGAGAGGTATCAGTGATCTGTGATTTTCTTTCCTGTTATGGTGATGGTGGTAGTGGTGGTGATGCTGGTGTATGCATGTACATGTGCATGTGTGTTTCTTCTTTTGGTTTTGATGATGTGAGATTGCTTATTTCCTGTGTTTTCATGAGTATAATTAACTTCCTTACATTTGTATTTTACCTTTCAGCACTTTCTGGTACTAGATTTAGCTATTTAAATATGTAATTTGTACATATTTAAATTTGACTTTATCATGCAATATTTGTTCTCTATTTATTTTGATTGAAAGTTTTACTTGTCAATAATATCACAATAAAACTAAAATTATAAATAATTCACACAGCCCCTTCCACCTGGTCCTTTCTGCTGGGACAGACTGCTAGCTTGTCTACTCCCTGGAAAAGGTATATCCTGAGTCATATCAGAGGATCCACTGCATTCAGCATGTGGTAAAAATCCCCCCACCCCAGGAAGTCCCACAGCTGCTGCTGGGAGCCCAGTGGACTTGGGGACCCACCATCCTCCCAAGCCTGCCACCAACCAAATACCAATCCCCTTCTGCCTGGTCCTTTCGGCTGGGACAGACTGCTAGCTGTTCTGCTCCCTGGAAGAGGCTATATCCTGAAGCATACCAGAGGATCCACTGCCCTCAGAGTATTTGATGGGTGGGCAGGGAGAAGGTATAGGATGTGGAACAGTCAGAGAGTAGACTGGGAGGGGAATAAAATCTGGAGTGTAAAAATAAACAAATAAATAAAAAATAATTCACACAGCATTATTTTATAAAACACATATAGATTTTTATTTTTAAGATAGCAATAAGTATGATTGTTATCTTCAGAAATCCAAATTGTTCATTAAAACACAAATTTAACATAAGTTGGTTTATCTCTGACTACTTGCGGTAGTGTTTAGCATGAAATCAAAGTACAAAAACATGCTAGATGATCAGGAGATGGAGGGACAGAGGGTTACAGAGTCTCAACTCTGGCTTCAAAAAGGAACAAAGAGTGAGCTATTCTTAAACCATTATGTATCATTTTCTGTGGAAATTGAAGTAGTTATCCTGCAATACAAGGAATAGAATCCAATGGAATAAAAGGCAAACCAACTAACACAAGGAAGTGCAGAGTATATGGATCTCATTATTGCCTGAGGGACCATCCAATAAAGAACCATAACAAGCACAAGACCTGCATAGGTTTAAAGCATAGAAATATCTCAGCATTGAGAAGGGAAAGTAAACAAAAATTACTACTCCTAAACAAGACGTTATTTGCAATTAGTATCTGCTGCGAAAGAGAAAACTAATTTGCTCCAATAGAGTGTCACTGGGTATATCAACCATATTCCGAGGTAGGCCTCATGCCCAAGAGTAGCTGGCCAACACAAAACAGGCTCCATATTCTATTTTATTTGTTTGTTTTTTATATGTTTGCTATGCCTTTTGATTTTGTTTGGTAATTTGGTTTGTCTTATTCTTTTGTTTGCTTGTTTGTTTTGATTTTTATTTTTGTTTTTCTGAGAAAAAGAATATATAGTTAGATAAGTAAGGAGATGGGAAGAATCTGGAAGGAGTTAGGAGAAAGAAAGAATATGATTAAAGTATATTATATGAAAAAACATAAGATGTTCAGATTCAAAAACTGAACTCTTTTTTTCTATCCAAACAGACCATCTGTATTAATTTACTCAAAACCTGAGGATAAGTTGAATGCACTATATAGTTGCTGCCAGCATCTCTCCAGGCTGCATTTTCTACCCATCATTCTTAGTGTTAAGAATTTGTCTTGTTGGTTTACATGTATATATCGTACTTCAGAAAGATTGAATTTTCATTCACCTGTAATTGTAATTCTAGTTGTAACCTTCCCTAACTGTTATCTGTATCTTGTTTATACTCTTGCCTTCTTAGTATGGTGGTGTCCCATCTTCTTGTGCCAGTGTTTTACTCCTACTTACTCATCCATGATTTTTATAAAGGAACAGAGATTAAACCTTCACACTTGCCTTGGGAAGGTATACAGTGTTATATTTACATATCTTCTACAAACCACCTCTAAACAATGATTTACCATCTATCCACTCATTTTCAATAGAGGATTAAAAATTATCAGGCCATACCTAATCAAAAACTTATGAGATATCTCTTCTCAGTCTCAGTGTGTTACTGCTTACATTTAATTCTGTATGTAGTTACTAACAATGTATGTGTTTGTGCAAGAGAAAATGTCTACTAAAACTAATTTCATTGAGTTGTATTGTTATCTTCGTGGACAGGTTCACACTAAATTACCTTGTTACCTTTGTAGGAAGATTTCAGAAAATCACACTAGGACCCATTAGTTTCCAAAGTCTGCCTGTCTGCTCTGTGATGAGAATGTTGTGAAGTATCATTTCCCTGAAACCTAGGCTCTCAATTCAAGACAAACTTCCTTGTTCACCAGTCTCAACACACACACACACACACACACACACACACACACACACACCCATAACACACACACACACACACAAACACACACACACAACCATCACCACCACCACCATCCATCCATCCATCCATCCATCCATCCATCAGCACCACTATCATCATCTTAGTGGACGGTTTGAAGTTTGTTAACTTTATCAAAGGAATTTATTAAGTACCAACTTCTACCCAGGCCTTAGAAAGCACATTGAATTTCATTAGTAATAGACAACAACTATGCCTTTCCCATTTATTAGAACCACAGTGTTCACAGATGAACCTACTTTAAAAATATGTACTTTTCTTAGAAATTTGTCATATAATATGAGTGTTTTACCTCTCTATTATTAATAACCTAATAAAAGTATTCACTGTGCTTAAACTTTATCTGTTCTAGTCAGGGATAATTTTTGGTCTATTTTCTGATTGGATTTCAACTAACAAAATATGAAAACAATGGAAGGCTTATAGTTATAAAATGAAGAATAAAACATTTTTGCTATACAACCAATATTTAATAGAAAATAAAATTCATAAAACAAAGAATTAATGTGGATCCCAGACTCTAAAGTGAAGAGATAGCATAAAAATGTATTTTCATTAATCAATAATAATCAGTATCTCAATATCACATAAAATGATTACTATTAAACCAATATTCTAGATTCATGCTTTTTTACATCCTAGAGGTGCTTTAGATTTCCAATCACTTTACAGTATTTGCTGATTCAGAATCAGTTATTTCTGATGACATACATATGAGACAGGAGAACATAGATATGGATGGTAGCCCAGTTTTAAATTTCTGCTGTAATTGCTATATCCAAGTAACATCTGACGTTTCATTAGAGTTGATACCCTCATCTCTAGACTAAAAAATGACAGCTAAGATTCCATGTTTGTCCCGTGTGAAAAGTTCAGTGGCATGTTTAATTATTATCGGTCACTTTTTTTCTCCAGAGCTTCTTTATTGCATTTTTAACCTCAACATTCCTAAGAGTGTAGATTAAAGGATTCATCATAGGAACCACCATAGTATAAAAGACAGCAACACCTTTATCAAGTGGCAGAGTGGTCACTGGGCGTAGATACACAAATATGCAAGGAATAAAGAATAAAACTACCACTGTGATGTGAGACACACAGGTGGAGAGGGCTTTGCGCCTGCCCTCTAAGCTATAGTTCTTCAGAGAGCGCAAGATGATCACATAGGATCCCATCAAGAGCAGGAAGTTAAATAGGCAGATGAACCCACTGTTGGCAGCAACAAAGAGACCAAGGGTGTGTGTGTCCATGCAGACAAGTTCCAACAAGGGGTACAAATCACACATAAAATGGTCTATGATGTTGGGGCCACAGAAGGGCAGCCACACTGTAAAGAGGATCTGAATAGTTGCATGGAGAAATCCTCCGGTCCAGGCCACGCCCACCAGGAGAATGCATAGCTTGTGGTTCATGATGGTCATATAGTGCAGAGGTTTGCAGATGGCCACATAGCGGTCATAGGCCATCACTGTCAACAGAATGATCTCAGTAGCACCAAAAATGTGCTCTGCATAGACTTGAGCCATGCATCCATTAAAGGAGATGACTTTGTTCTCCTGAAGGGAGTCCACAATCAGCTTTGGAGCTGAAGAAGAAGTATAAATTGTATCTATCAAGGAGAGGTGACTCAGGAAGAAATACATTGGGGAACTCAGAGCCTGACTGTTGATGACAGTGACCACAATGAGCAGGTTGCCAGAAATTGTTATCATGTACAGAATCAAAAATGTCACAAACACTACTTTCTGCATTTGGGGGTTCTGTGTAAGACCTATCAAGATGAACTCAGTCACATTCCTTCTATTCTCCATCTGTGTGGTATGGATATATTTTAATTCAAATAAAAAATATTTAATCTTCAGGGAAAAAGAAAAGAGAAAAATCATAAAATGATTAAATAGTCTCAAATTCTAATCTTATGAGTTCTACCAAGGCACAGATGAGATCTAGTCTTCCCAAAACTACATATAAATAAGTTAAATGTTTTCTTAGGTGACTTTCCTAGTCTTGTTTTTTTAATTGAAAAGGATTCTTAAAAGACATAGAACACCTCAAAGAAAAGATACCATTTCCTATAGTCAGAGAAGAAATTGCAAACTTCATTTTTACATCAGAATGTAATAGAGTAATCACAGTAAAAATTTTGGAGATTAGCAAGATATATAGGAATGTATTTAGGTAAGTAGATAGGTAGGTAGGTAGGTAGGTAGGTAGATAGGTAGATATATAAGGTGAATTACCACCATAACATAGTCCTTAAACAATAATTCTAGTTATATAAATATAACAAGTAAAAATTATTGATAATAATCATGTAATTACTATTTGAAGATTCTGTTCTTTGTATGTGTAGTTCAGAAATAGAATTAAATTTTGAAGTTTTTGCATAAAATTTTATATAGGCTGTGATTCACTGATGTTAAAACACAATTATATTTGTTCCATTTTCTTCATGTCTTTGCAGAAAAATGTATGAAAATAGAGAAAATATTAAGTGAAATAAGTCAAATGTCAATATCAGATATTCTCTCTCATAACAGGATGCTACAACCAGCATCGATCTTTCTAAACATACAAGTAGAACTGGAAAGTGGGGCTCTCATGAACAGGTACCAAACAATTAAATACTTAAACACAGTGATAACACATGTTCCACATCACAATTGGATGACTGCAGTTCACAATAACCCATATGTCTTATGAATATGTGAGAAGAGCTCAAAGTCTAAGTATAAAGAGATGATGATAAGAGGGAATATTAGTGACCCTGATTTTATAGCACATACTGTGTATATGTGTTGAAAAAGTCATAGTGTGCCCCATTAAGATGTGTAATTACTACATGTTAATCAAAAACAAGTTAGAATCTGGAGAGGTGGCTCACTGATTAAGAGTGCATGCTGCCCCTGAGGAGGACCTCAGTTCAGTTCCTAGTACCTACATCAGGGGGTTCACAATCAAATACAACTCCAGCTCCAAGGTAAATTCCTTCTTCTCACAGAAACCTGCACTCACATATGCACATAGTCACAAATGGACACACAACTTTAAAAAAACATAATGGTTTATAGCCATCTTAAACTTATATTGACAAACTTCAATTAAAATATTGAAGGTATTTAATTCAGATATAAAATTATGGATGACTTCTCTTTAATTTTCATCATTTTTCAAATTGTTATAGATTATACTACTAATTCTATTAGAAAATAATTTTGATTTCTATATTTAGCCCTCCAATTGAAAATATGAAGACTTAAGCTGATGCAAAAAAAAAGTGATTGTACATTAGCACAACATGGAAAATCCAAGAAATAGCACAAGAATGTAACTAAAAGATAATGGAATGTTCTCATAAAATTATGATTGTCAATTCACAAAATGAGCATCGGACAGAGGCATGAGCAGGCACTAGAGAATGGGCACACAGGAAAGAGGATGAGGCTACCCTGACCCCACACAACACTTAGAATGACCCTTGATATAATGTTTATTCGACAGTCAATTATGGGTGCGCATTTGAATTAAGCCTATTAATTAACAATTCATCTAAGCAGTAAATATTTCAAGCCTAAATAATCAATCAGAACCTACTTAATACAAAATCTGCTTCCAAGTTTTTCAATCTTACTAAAAAAAGTTTTACCATTATCAGTTTTCATTTTTCCTGGACTTAAGATACCTCTTTTAAAAATATCTTCATGAGTTCCTGACACACCAGAACTGTGAAGGGTAAGATGAATTGTCTTCATCACTTAGGATCATGAAACATACTGGTCTATGGGAAAGGGTTATTTTTCCAAGTGACCTCAAGAGTACTTCATTGACACATGGACCTTACAGCTCTTAAGCTAGGATTACAGCCTCCCTTCTAAATAGCCTAAAGTATCAGAGAATCCTCCCAGGAATAAGAACCTCTGAGAATAAAATGGAGTGCATTTCTAATTGCCAGATCTTCTCTAGAGGAGCTAATCCTTAGGATAACAAACACTGGACTAACGTTTTCATAACTACTCAAATGTCTGTGCCCAAATCACATTTGATGATCAAAACCACACACAAAGTCTAAACTGGACTGGCTATCATTGCTTCAGCTAATATTTCCATTTCCTGCACATTTTCAAGTAATTGGAAGACATTTTAATTCGATTTTAAAACACGGGTTTCCTCCTTTCCCCTCACACCATAGACACTAAACCAAACTCAACATCATCATTTGTTCAAAACTGATATCTTCAGTGCTCGATGGCAGATTAAAGGAATAAATGAGTTTCATTCCCTGTTCTGGCTCAAAGACTAGTAGCATACCCTGTGGCATTTGCAGAGGAGCAAGGGGAGTCTGATCTCTCATGAAAGGAAGGCTGCACTGGAGAGGCAAGGATGTAGAGGGACGACCTCATCCCCTGCTGCTCAGATATTTGGACATGAAACCTTCGCTCTGCTCTACTTTTGCACATTTTGTGCAGCGTGCTGAGGCTCCCTTGCCATTGCATGTTTCCTGTGGGACACCCTTACACTGAGCACTGGCAGTGAGTACAATTGGCACTGTACTAAGTGATTTGTGTGTGGTATTTCACCAATTTCTCACAATGCCAAAATGTTTAAATGCTTTTAACTGTGCAATTTAAAGAAAAGAAGACTGTGATTAGGAGATAAACAACTTACCTTAACGTCCCAGTAATAAAATTTAGAGGACCCTGTATTCAAATGTAGGATGTCTGTCTCCAGCTCTTTAGCCCATGTCTCCAACACAGATTAAGTTCACTTCGAGGGTCAGCATTCCCAGAGTTTGAACAGTGAGCCTTAAAGCCACCAACTGTGGTTACAGGAAGCTGCCATGGTGCTCTGCTAAGCTCCAAAAGGAAGCCAGATGGTAATGAGTTCAGATCTCCAGTCTGCCAGCCTCTACTTTAGAAGTCCATGAGTACCTTGTAGTTTAGAAACTTATACAAACTTTAAAGTTGAGGGGCTAAGTGTCAGCTACATAAATTTTAAGGGAACGGAGCCTATCAGTGACAGAGGGCTAGGACAGCCTAGGTCTGCTAAACTATAACACTGATATTTTCTGTATCAGTATCTCACCTTTCTTCGGACAATGCAATATGAATGTATACAAAGAAACAATAGCTGCGAAGGTCAGAGAATTAACTTCTAATTCATAGCTATCAATACCTGTCTCGATTTTCAGCTTAAGGTTATAGATATTTAGTCATGTAACAGGGACATGATCCAATATTGCAAGGGCAAGTTCTCACTGTTTAATATGATACCCAAGAACATTTGCTGGGGTCAAACTTAAGTGTTACCAAACCTGGGCTTCTAATTCAGATTCCCAATGACAGCAGAAAGTATACTTTTGATTTCAGATAGTGAAATTTTTAATGCATTCATTTTTTACCTCAGCTTCAGAGGTGCATGGACTCTTTGGAAAACAGAATTCAAATGCCGTTCTTCTTCCTTCCATTCTGACCTGTCTTGACTACAGTGAAGGTCACATATCTATCAGAGCTCTAACTCCAAAGGCCTTTTTCATCCTCATCTGCATTGTGAATCTCCTGTTATTGGTATAAGTTGATATTTTTCCCTCTCTTGAACCCCTGAGAATAACCATAGCATTCTTTTTCTAGAAAATGTGTGACTTTGCATAAGTCAATAAAGTATCCAGACAGCATGTCCTATGTTCTGCCCAGCAGGAAACTCTCAGTGACCAACCCAGCTACTCCAGTCTCTATATTCTTCTCATGCTCAAAACCTAGAAATAGGCTTTTGAAGTCTCATGAATTGAAAGCCTTTTTCTAAAAAATTTAACACACATGTGTATCCATATCTACAGTTTAAAGAACAAATATTTTTGCAAAATCTCCTAAAGCAACTGAAAACGTTCGAAAAGTATTATTTTGGTGAATTCTATGGCAAACTTCTTAGGGGAGATTGGAACTAGATTAAAAATGAGGATTCGTGGAAACTCACTGTGGCTGCTGCTGCAGTTAAGGTGAATATCCAGGATCTTTAGAAATACAGAGCATTTCGTTATTACCTACAGCTACTTGGACATCATGTCATGTGATGTATATATCCCAAATCCACAACAACTAAACAATACTTCAGGAGGTGGAGACTGTCAAATGACACAAGCTTCAAATGCATTTAATAAGTGCTTACATCTCATGGCTGTAATGCCTGTCAAAAAAGAAAGAGGGAGGGAGGGAGGGAGGGAGGGAGGGAGGGGGAGGAGAGAGAGAGGAGAGAGAGAGAGAGAGAGAGAGGAGAGTTCTGTTGAAATCGACACTCAAAGATCTCCCTACTGAAAGGAATCTTCTAATTTTCCTCTCTACATCAAGTTATAAAGCAAGACACAAATATGTCTACCCTTTAATTCTCCAGTGGAAGCAAAAGAATGAAATGTGTAAAAAAATAAAGGCTACTGGGTACTTTATTAAAGGGCAAACAGGTCTCACCTTTGCCCTCCCAGGAATTAATTATTTCTGTTTTCTGAAGAGTTTACCTTAGGAACAGATACTTAAGAGTACATATCTCTGAACAATTCAGTGATTAGTTCTTTTTCCTGAAATTGAAGCTAGTTTATTAATAGTCTATATCTAGTCTAGAATATTGTGATAAAGTACATATTGCATCAGTCCTTGGAACCATGACTGGGACTGGAAGGGCTCTCATTACCATAAGGAAAACAACCTGGGCTTTGCTCACTCTGCAGCCCTGAGGAAGCTTCCTTACAGGCTAAGGTCATGTATGAGATGGAGACACTTACTCCCTCACTGTACTAGAACATATTAGTACTCTCTCTATCCCTAAGAATGAGTTTTAGAAACTGGTACAGTTTTAAACAATGTGATATCTAGAACCTAAAATCCTACTGTTAAGTTTCTCTGTGTAGAATCCAAATTATCCTGTTTTCTGTACCTTCCCATTGACATTGTTTTAGAAATTTAGTTATTTCAGTGGCTCCTCAATGGAAGAAGACTTGTTCATTAAAAAAACAAACAAAAAACAAACAAGCAAAAAATGAGCAGGTTTTATTTAATAATGTATATGCATATACAATATGCATGTTACAATAATTAAATGAGAGGCATACATTTTAAAGAGAGTGAAGTATGAAAGAGAAGGGGGAAATAATTCAATGCTATTGTAATCTAAGAAAAGAAGTAATAAAAATTTATTGTATGAGGGGAAAGGACTGTGTAAGGGGATATAGCGGGGCAGTGACTGGGATGTAAAGTTAATTAATTAATTGGAAAATTATTGTATGAAAAGAACAACTTTTAAATTGTAAAACAAATTTTAAAAAATCAGATATTCTTCACACATTTACCAAGACAATAGTCCAGTATTCCAAGATCCTGAAAACACACGGTATGAAAATTTTTCTACATCTTAGAGGAGAGATTATTGTTAAATCACCTATCATAAAAGTTTAGGTAGTTGTCATTACATGGCAACAACAAATGTCACTATCAATTGCTGCAGTTACTAAGCATTGTATCTAAGCATTATGGTTTTTTTCTTCTATTAATAGAATGTACATCACTGAATAACTTTTATTAAAATTTTTTATTTCTGGGTTAAACCTCACTTGGACTTGATGTAAAATAATTTTATTACTAAAATAATATGCTAGTTTTTATTGAAATTTTACATCTATTTTAATATTATTATATTTTCTATTTCTTTTAGTAGCTATTTTGAGTAAAATACTACACTAGCTACACAGAATAAGTTGGGAAGTATTTTTCCCTTATATTTTTTTTTGACAAGTTAATGAGGAATTGGGGTTTTCTTGTTCTTTTCCATAGCCCCTTCATTACTACCCTATGCCATCACTTGTGCCACAGACAAGAAAGTATATATTATTTCTTGTTCATTCCTAAGGCAGAAGAATAGTGGATCTTATCATACATGTGCCTAATTATTAAGGGTTTAACTGACCAGTATCTTTTTTAAGAACAGTTGCCCCAGACCTGCGGGGTTTCAGTGGAGACCTGGCAGGGGGCGAAAGAATGGGGGACAGGAGGCACAAAGAAGAGCAAGCTGATTGTCTGATCAAGTTCTCAAATACTGATAAGAACAGATAACTGGCTAGGTTTCTCAGAGGGTGTAAGTGGACTTGACATTCCTGAAACCTTCCTAAGACAGAGGGTGTGTAAGCGGGCTTGGTTCCCGGCAAACAATGGTCTTTTTCTATTAAATTCTTGAATTATTTCAAAATAATATCAAAATCCTTGTGTATTTTTGTGAGGTCTTCTTTAACCATTTCAAAGGAAGGCAAAAACTTTGAAAATTATTGTATACTATCTCAAGTTTCTAAACATTGACAGGCTAACCTTGATGTTTGAGTTCATAACTGTGATTATAAGGGTAGGTTTGAGGAAATATTTGTATCCTTGGCCTCTTTGTCTAACTTTCTTGAGGCTTGGCCTATTCGGTGCTATTCAGTGCTAGAAAAAGCTCTACTATGTTCTTTTGTGTTCTCATTTCTTTTCTGTGTAGAGAATATTGTGGTTATGGTACTTCCCAAGTCCTTTATTAAAATGCAACATCCTTGACCAATGAGAGTCTCTAGGATGACAGAGGATCAAAGGACAGCACTTTCCAAGTTAGATTCCACACAGATGTTTGATTTCTTACAGTTCTTTGTATTTGCTATATTTATGCACCATATTTATTTATATTCACTGCTTTGCTGGGCCAAAAATTAAATAGGTTAAACCTTTAACATGACATGTATAGCAAGAGGGTGAAAGGGCTTAACACTTTTTCAGTGCTTGCATGTCTTGTTGCCTAGGTATTTATTATGTCAATGGCCATATGGATTTAAACTCATTGGAAAAGAATTCTATCAAGCAAGTATATTAGTAATGACCACATCTTTTCACAGATTATTTTAAAATTTTATAAAATTGATTTTTTTGAGGAATTCTATCACTCTGCAGCCCATGCTGATGTTGCCCCTGGTTTGGCTGCTGGGGTCACAAGGACACATCCTGCTCAGCTTCAGGAAGTCTTTTCCTGCATTACTTGCAGTTTAGCTATTTTTAATGGAGGCAGGTAGTTTCAGATTTCATTTTCTATGGGCAAATCCATGTCTTTCCTGCTTGATCTGAGTATATAGGTATTATAAATCAACATTCCAACATCCTTGCTAGAAAATATTAAATGTCATTTCCAGCCATATACTTATACTTGCTTCTCTGCTAGACTGTGAAATTTTCTCAGGAAGATTAGCAGCTTACGGACTGTACAGCAAGTAAAAATACAACATTGTTCCCCATCAAATAGAAAGGACTTTTGGTCCTTCATTATTCCCAGGAAATGGGGTGTGGTGAGGACCAGCCTCATCTTAGAGAGGGGTTTTTGTGGAAGAAGTGTTTGAGAGTGACAAAATAACAACTCAAAGCCAATCATGTGTACAAGCTGACAGTGTTGTGTTCTGCTAGAGGCAGCTCTCTAGACAGCTTATGCAGATAGCTCGGCTCTTGAAGACCAAAGCCCAGTCTTTTATTTATACATCAATTCTATCATTACCCTAGGTTTCCTTTTGATTATCCTATGAATTGATATTTTATGACATTAGCCCCTTGATTCTTAAAAAGAGACAGCAAGTACATTTTTTAACATAACAATTTAATTGAGAGATCTGCCTGCTTTTGTAAGTACAGACAATAAGCTAGCTAGGTGGGATCTGGTTCTGACATCACCACTCCTGCCACACCTAGACCTAAATTTGCACTGTCCCAGACTGACTTTGACCTCAGAAGTCTGACTGCCTTTATAAGCACAAATAATAAGTTTGGCTGGGTGGGATCCCATCTGGAGATCACCAGTCTCTCACTTCCTGATTCCCTTTGAACAATGAAACTTGTCATTTAATGATTCCTTTTCCTTTACTGACTCATTAATGCAGCTGCCTCTGTTATTTCAAATCCATGAAACCCCTCATACAATTCATATTCCATCTTTACATTTTCCACCATTAAGAAATCCTGTTTATATATTCTTGAACTAATGTTTTCAGAGTTCTTTCCCACAGTCTTAAGGGCTGTTCTGAAATTCACCAACTTGCTGAAGAACATTAGACATAACTTCGCCTCCTGAACTAGTGCTGTTTCTAATTATCATGAAGTCATTAACCTGGGGGAGAACATCCCCTCATAAACTTGGCAGGAAGAATATTTCCTGAGGAAAGGAACATGATGTGCAATGTGTACATTATTATACAAACAAGCCTTGCCTTACACCTACCAACAGCCAAAACTTATGGAGGTCCTTGTCCTCTTCTCCAGGGTCTAAAACCATGTCACTCCATCCCTTCTTTTTTTTCTTTAATTTATCAGTTAAATTTATATTAGTAGATTCTCACCCAAAAAACGCCCACACAATGAACTCAAAACTCAATTGATATAAACAGAAGCTACAAACCTAGATGGGGCAAACACCCTACTTATTATTTAATAATCTAAGAAATCCCCCTTACTTAATGGCTCCCAGGACTGAGTGGTTCTGGATCCTCTTCCTCTCCTATAGGTTCCATCTTGTCTCCTCTTCTCCTTCCCATCCTCTGTCTCTCTGTACTGGTCTCTAAAATTCTCAGCCTGCTTTCCTTTTCCACTGCCCAATCATAGGCTCTTGGCTTATCTTGTGCCTGCCCTCACCGGCATATAGGCAGCAATCCACTACACAGTGACACACTTCCTCCAACAAGGACATACCTATTCCAACCAGGCCACATTTCCTAATAGTTCCATTTCCCATGGGATAAACATATTTAAACCACCACATTCCAATTCCTGGCCCAATAGGCTTGTTCAAATACGAGTCTATGGCAAACATGCCTAGTCATAGCATTATGCAGAATACATTTAGTCCAACTTTGAACTTCCCAGCAGTCTATTACAGTCTCAAAAATGTTTTAAAGTCCACAGTTCAAAATCGCTTCTGAGATTCATGCAATCCTTTTTCTTCCATTTCTATTAAGTTGGGTATTTCTTCTTTACATTTCAAATGTTATTCCCTTTCCCGGTTTCCTGTCTGTCAGCCTCCTAACCTCCTCCCTCCCCTTCTATATGAGTGTTCCCCTCACCATCACCCCCCATCACTGCCCCCTCAACAATTCCCTACAGTGGGGGTCCAGCATTGGCAGGACCAAGGGCTTCCCCTTCCTCTAGTGCCCCAACAAGGCTATTCACTGCTGCACATGCAGTTGGAGCCCAGGGTCAGTCCATGTACAGTCTTTGGGTAGTGATTTAGTCCCAGGAAGCTCTGGTTGGTTAGCACTGTTGTTCTCATGGGGTCACAAGCTCCTTCAGCTCTTTCAGTCCTTTCTCTAATTCCTCTAACGGAGGTCCCATTTTCAGTTCAGTGGTTTTCTGCTGGCATTCTCCTCTGTATTTGACAGGTTCTGGCTGTGTCTCTCAGGAGAGATCTACATCCAGTTCCTGTCAGAATGCACTTCTTAGCTTCATCCTTCTTATATATTTTCGGTGGCTGTATATATATATGGCCACATGTAGGGCAGGCTCTGAATGGCTGTTCCTTCAGTCACTGCTCTAAACTTTGCATCCCTATTCCCTCACATGAATATTTTTGTTCCCCTTTTAAAGAAGGAGTGAAGCATCCACATTTTGGTCATCCTTCTTGAGTTTCATGTGGTCTGTGCATCTTGGGTAATTCGAGCATTTGGGTTAACATACACTTATCAATGAGTGCATAATGAGTGTGTTTTTCTGTCATCAAGTTACCACACTGAGGATGATATTTTCTAGTTCTATCCATTTGCCTATGAATTTCATGAAGTCATTGGTTTTTTTTTGTGTGTGTGTTTTGTTTTTGTTTGTATCTCAGTATGCTTTATTTTTTTCATCTTTATTAAATTGGGTATTTCTTATTTACATTTCGATTGTTATTCCCTTTCCTGGTTTCCGGGCCAACATACCCCCAAACCCCTCCCCCTCCCCTTCTCTATGGGTGTTCCCCTTCCCATTCTCCCCCCATTACCGCTCTCCCCTCAACAATCAAGTTCACTGGGGGTTCAGTCATGGCAGGACCAAGGGCTTCCCCTTCCACTGGTGCTCTTACTAGGCTACTCATTGCTACCTATGAGGTTGGAGCCCAGGGTCAGTCCACTTTGGCTTGGTCCCTGGAAGCTCTGGTTGGTTGGCATTGTTGTTCATATGGGGTCTCAAGCCCCTTTAAGCTCTTTCAGTCCTTTCTAAGATTCCTTCAATGGGGGTCCCGTTCTCAGTTCAGTGGTTTAATGATGGCATTCGCCTATGTATTTGCCGTATTCTGGCTGTGTCTCTCAGGAGAGATCTACTACATCTGGTTCCTGTCGGCCTGCACTTCTTTGCTTCATACATTTTATCTAGTTTGGTGGCTGTATATGTATGGGCCACATGTGGGGCAGGCTCTGAATGTGTGTTCCTTCTGCCTCTGTTCTAAACTTTGTCTCCCTATTCCTTCCCAAGGGTATTCTTGTTCCCCTTTTAAAGGAGTGAAGCATTTGCATTTTAGTCATCCTTCTTGAGTTTCATGTGTTCTGTGCATCTAGGATAATTTTAGCATTTGGGCTCATATCCACTTATCAATGAGTGCATACCATGTGTGTTTTTCTTTGATTGGGTTAGTTCACTCAGGATGATATTTTCCAGTTCCATCCATTTGCCTATGAATTTCATAAAGTCATTGTTTTTCATAGCTGAGTAGTATTCCATTGTGTAGATATACCACATTCCTCTGTTGAAGGTCATCTGAGATCTTTCCAGCTTCTGGCTATTATAAATAAGGCTTCTATGAACATAGTGGAGCATGTGTCTTTATTGTATGGGGAATCATCTTTTGGGTATATGCAAAGAAGAGGTATAGCTGGGTCCTCAGGTAGTGCAATGTCCAATTTTCTGAGGAACGTCCAGACTGATTTACAGAGAGGTTGTACCAGATTGCAATCCAACCAACAATGGAGGAGTGTTCGTCTTTCTCCACATCCTTGGCAGGATCTGCTCTGGCCAGAGTTTTTGATCTTAGCCATTCTGACTAGTGTGAGGTGGGATCTCAGGGTTGTTTGATTTGCATTTCCCTGATGATTAAAGATATTGAAGATTTCTTTAGGTACTTCTCAGCAATTCAATATTACTCAGCTGTGAATTCTTTGTTTAGCTCTATACTTCACTTTTTAATAGGGTTACTTGGCTCTCTGGAGTCTAACTTTGTGAGTTCTTTGTATATTTTGGATATTAGCCCCCTATCAGTTGTAGGATTGGTAAAGATCTTTTCCCAGTCCATTGGTTGCCGTTTTGTTCTATAAACAGTGTCCTTTGCCTTACAGAAGCTTTGCAGCTTTATGGAATCCAATGTCTTGATTCTTGATCTTAGAACATAAACCATTGGTATAATGTTCAGGAAATTTTCTCCAGTGGCCAGGTATTCGAGATCCTTTCCCACTTTTTCTTCTATTAGTTTGAGGGAATCTGGTTTGATGTGGAGGTCCTTGATCCACTTGGACTTAAGCTTTGTACAGGGTGATAAGAATCGATTGATTTGCATTCTTCTACATACTGACATCCCATTGAACCAGCATCATTTGTTGAAAATGCTATCCTTTTTCCATTGGATGTTTTTGGCTCCTTTGTCGAAAAATCAAGTGACCATACGTGTGTGGGTTCATTTCTTGATCTTCAATTCTATTCCACTGGTTTATCTGCCTGTCTCTATACCAATACCATACAGTGTTTATCAGTATTGCTCTGTAATATTGCTTGAGGTCATGGATAGTGATGCCCCTAGAAGTCCTTTTATTGTTGAGGATAGTTTTAACTATTCTGGGATTTTTGTTATTCCAGATGATTTGCAAATTGCTCTTTCTAACTCTATGAAGAATTGAATTGGAATTTTGATGGGGATTGCATTGAATCTGCACATTGCTATTGGTATGGCCTTTTTTAACTATATTAATCCTGTTAATCCATGAGTGTGGGAGATCTTTCTATCTTCTGAGATCTTCTTCAATTTCTTTCTTCAGAGTCTTGAAGTTCATATCATACAGATATTTCACTCGTTTGGTTAAAGTCACACCAAGTTATTTTATATTATTTGGGACTATTTTGAAGGGTGTCGTTTCCCTAATTCCCTGTTTATCTTTTGTGTAGAGGAAGGCTACTTATTTGTTTGAGTTAATTTTATATCCAGCCACTTTGCTGAAGTTTTTATCAGGCTTAGAAGTTCTCTGGTGGAACTTTGGGGTCACTTAAGTAGACTATCATATCATCTGCAAATAGTGATATTTTGGCTTCATCCGTTCCAATTTGTATCCCTTTGACATACTTTTGTTGTCTGATTGCTCTGGCTAGGACTTTGAGTACTATACTGAATAAGTAGGGAGAGAGTGGGCAGCCTTGTCTGGTCCCTGATTTTAGTGGGATGGCTTCAAGTTTCCCTCCATTTAGTTTAATGTTAGCTACTGGTTTGCTGTATATGGCTTTTACTATGTTCAGGTATGGGTCTTGAATTCCTGATCTTTCCAGGACTTTTATCATGATGGGGTGTTGAATTTTATATTTTTTATATGTTATCAGCATATAATGAAATGATAATGTGATTTTTACCTTTGACTTTGTTTACATAGTGGATTACCTTGATGGTTTTTCATATATTGAACCGTCTGCGTATACCTTGGATGAAGTCTACTTAATCATGATGGATAATCATTTTGATGTGTTCTTTGATTCAGTTTGGAAGAATTTAATCGAGTATTTTTGCATCAATATCCATAAGGGAAATTGGTCTGAAGTTCTCTTTCTTTGTAGGGTCTTTGTGCGGTTTAGCAATAAGAGTAAGTATGGCTTCATAGAAGGAATTTGGTAGCACTCCATCCATTTCAATTTTGTGGAAGAATTTGGACAGTATTGGTGTTAAGTCTTTTATGAAGTCTGATAGAATTCTGTACTATACCCATCTGGTCCTGGGCTCTTTTTGGTTGGGAGACTTTTAATGACTGGTTCTATTTCTTTAGGAGTTATGGGGTTGTTTAAATGGTTTGTCTGTTCCTAATTTAACTTTGGTACCTGGTATTTGTCTAGACAGTTGTCCATTTCCTCCAGATTTTCAAGTTTTGTTGAATATAGGTTTTTATAGTAGGATCTGATGATTTTTTGAATTTCCTCTGATTCTGTTGTTATGTCTCCTTTTTCATTTATGATTTTGTTAATTTGGGCATGCTCTCTGTGCCCTCTGGTTAATCTGACTAGGGGTTTATCTATCTTGTTGATTTTCTCAAAGAACCAGTTTTTGGTTCTGTTGATTCTTTGTAGAGTCCTTTTTGTTTCTACTTGGTTGATTTCAGCCCTGAGTTTGATTATTTCCTGCCTTGTACTCCTCCTGGGTGCATTTGCTTCTTTTTGTTCTAGAACTTACAGGTGTGCTGTCAAGCTGCCGATGTATATTCTTTCCTGTTTCTTTTTTGCAGGAACTCAGAGCTATGAGTTTTCCTCATAGCACAGCTTTAATTGTGTTCCATAATTTTGGGTATGTTTTACCTTCATTTTCATTAAATTCAAAGAAGTTTAATTTCTTTCTTTTTTTCTTCCTCGACCAAGTTATCATTGAGTAGAGCACTGTTCAACTTCCATGTATAGGTAGGCATTTGTTCCTTATTGTTGTTATTGAAGACCAGCCTTAGTCCGTGGTGGTCTGATTCCGTGATCGGTCCATTGATGAGAGTGAGGTGTTGAAATCTCCTACTATTATCATGTGAGGTGCAATGTGTGCTTTGAGCTTTAGTAAGGTTCCTTTTATGTATGTAGGTGCCCTTGTATTTGGAGCATAGATATTTAGGATTGAGAGTTCATCTTTGTGGGTTTTTCCTTTGATGAATATGAAGTGTCCTTCCTTATCTTTTTTGATGCCTATTGGTTGAAAGTCAATTTTATTTGGAATTAGAATGGTTACTCCTGCTTGTTTCTTCAGACCATTGAATTGGAAAGTGGTTTTCCAGCCTTTTACTCTGAGGTAGTGTCTGCCTTTGTCTCTGAGGTGTGTTTCATGTAGGCAGCAAAATGTTGGGTCCTCTTTATGTGTCCAGTCTGTTAATCTGTGTCTTTTTATGGGGAAATTGAGTCCATTAATGATAAGGGATATTAAGGAATAGTGATTATTGCTTCCTGTAATTTTTGTATTTGGAAGTGGGATTATGTTTGTGTGCTTCTCTTCTTTTGGTTTTGTTGCAAAAATATTTCTTGCTTGCTTTTTCCACGGTGAGATTACCTCCTTGCGTTGGGCTTTGCCATTTATCATCCTTTGTAGGGCCGGATTTAGAGAAAGACACTGTGTAAATTTGCTTTTTTCATGCAATATCTTGGTTTCTTCCTCAATGTTAATTGATAGTTTTGTTGGACATAGTAGTCCGGGCTGGCATTTGTGTTCTCTTAGGGTCTGTATGGCATCTGGCAAGGATCTTCTGGCTTTCATAGTCTCTGGTGAGAAGTCTGGTGTAATTCTGATAGGTCTGCCTCTATATTTTACTTGACCTTTTCCCCTTACTGCTTTTAATATTCTTTCTTTGTTTTGTGCATTTGGTGTTTTGACTATTATGTGACAGGAGGATTTTTTTTTTCTGGTCCAATCTATTTGGAGTTCTGTAGGCTTCTTGTATGTTTATGGGCATCT
The DNA here is from genome assembly GCF_011064425.1 of Rattus rattus. Taxonomy (NCBI): domain Eukaryota; kingdom Metazoa; phylum Chordata; class Mammalia; order Rodentia; family Muridae; genus Rattus; species Rattus rattus. Next base: position 71,568,779 of record NC_046158.1, read on the forward strand.
ATTTTATAAGATTAGGGAAATTTTCTTCTATGATTTTGTTGAAGATATTTACTGGCCTCTTCTATACCTATTATCCTTAGGTTTGATATTTTCGTGTCCTGGATTTCCTGTATGTTTTGAGCTAGGAGCTTTTTCTGGTTTACATTATCTTTGACAGTTGTGTTGATGTTTTCTATGGTATCTTCTGCTCCTGAGTCTCTCTCTCTTATATCTCTTGTATTTTGTTGGTGATGTTCATATCTATGACTCCTGAGCTTTTTGCTAGGTTTTCTATCTCCAGGGTTGTCTCCCTTTGTGCTTTCTTTATTGTTTCTATTTCCATCTTTAACTCCCGGATGGTTTTATTCATTTCCATCTCCTGTTTGGTTGTTTTTCCAGGAGTTCTTTAAGGGATTTTTGTGTTTCCTCTCTAAGGGCTTCTACTTGTTTACTTGTATTGTCCTGTATTTCCTTAAGGGAGTTATTTATGACCTTCTTAAAGTCCTCCATCATAATAATAAAATGTGATTTTAAATCTAGATCTTGCTTTTCTGGTTTGTTTGGATATCCAGTGTTTGCTTTGGTGGGAGAATTGGGCTCTGATGATACCAAGTAGTCTTGGTTTCTGTTGCTTGAGTTCCTACGCTTGCCTCTTACCATCATGTTGTCCCTGGTGTTAGCTGTTTCTGATGGTGCTTGACCCTCCTGTGGTCCTGTGTGTCACCACTCCTGGAGACCCGTTTTCCTGTTTTGTTTTGTTTTTTCAGCCAGTTGTGGGATCAGAGTGTTTTTCTCTCAGTTGTATAGTCACTCTTGGCGACTGGCTTTCAGCTCTCCATGAGGGCAGGAACCAGAAGGGTCCTGCCCCTACTTCTCCTAGGTCCCTGTATGCTTGGGGGACAGATGGCACAAGGCATTTTTCTCTTGAGTCAGAAATATGGGCAGAGAGTGGTCTCCTCTGGTTTCATAGGAGTGTCTGCACCTCTGATGGTCTAGCTCTCCCCCACAACACATACACACACACACACACACACACACACACACACACACACACACACACACACGGGATTTGGGGGCAGGGAACTGTTTGACCAGTTCAGTGCAGATCCGGGTGCAGATCTGGACCACGGGGCTCCTGTGGCAGACTGCTCCTATATTCTTGTGTCCAGAGGCACTATGCAGTTTCCTCTTGGGCCAGGGATATGGGCAAAGGTAGGCAGAAGTGGTAGTCTGTCATGCCCTGCAGTCTCAGGATTGCCTGCTCTTCTGGGTGTTCAACTCTCTCTCTCTCTCTCTCTCTCTCTCTCTCGCTCTCTCTCTCTCTCTCTCTCTCTCTCGGGATTTGGGAGCTGTGGGCCAGGATCAGAGAGGTCTGGCCACTCCATCCCTTCTATAGCCATGCAGAACTCACAGACTGGTGACTGAAGGTCACTGCTGAGTAAATTCTAGATTCCCTTTTTAGTGATAATTTTCTTTTATTTGAGAACTTCATACATTAATGTGTTTTTGATCAATCCATGGATATGTACTTGTGATGCTAGCACAGAGGAAGGAAATATCAGCAGGGGTAATAGAATTCTTAAAAGGAAAAATGAAAAAGTAATTGGATCAACCCTCCCTTCTAGTTCCTTGTCTAGTTACCTCACAACTTTTCCCTCCCAAATTCATGTGTTCTTTAAGTCCACTGAGTCCACCTCATGTTGATCGCATGCAAATAAATATGTGGCCATCCATTGGAGAACAGTTCATCTCTGAAGAAAACTGCTTCCTTCCCCCAACAACCTTCATTTCCTAATAGGTCCTCATTAGCCCCATCCCAAACCCACCTTATCCTTGCTGGGATTTTGGCTGGGTTGACTTGTACAGTTTATATTCTTGTAATCACAGCTGCTAGGAGTATATGTCTTCAACAACCTTATTATGCCATGAAAACTCTCTTTAACTATAAGCTTCTACTACCTCTAGTCTTTAAAATCTTCTAAAGCCCTTTCAACTGTAAGCCCTGAACCTTGTGGGTATTATGATATAGTTGTTTAAATTAGAGCTAATCATTTGACAGTTTCTTATCTCTGCATGGTGGCCAGTTGTGGATCTGTATATTAAGTCCCATAGGCAGAAAAAAAAGGTTTTGATGAAAATTGATAAATGCATTAATCAGTAAAAACAAAAGAAGAATACTGGGATTGTACAAAATCTATATAGTCTTTTGGATGCAATGGCCATTTCCCCACTAATGATCCTAACAGTCAATGAGCATGGGAGGGATTTCTATTTTCTGTTATTTCTTTCAACTTCTTCCTTGAGTGTCTCAGCTTTCATTGGACTAGTATTTCACTTCCCTTGTTATATTAACTTCAAGATTTTGTGAAATTATGTGAATAGGATCATTTTCCTGATTTCTTCCTTGAGATATTTGTCTTTGGAAAGCAAAGGTTTTCATTTATTAATTTTGTATACTTTGTTGAATGGGTTTATCGACTGTACAAGTTTCTAGGGGAGTCTTGGGAGTCCTTTATGTATAAAATCTACAAATAAGTATAATTTTACATAATACATCCTATTTGAATCATTTTTATCATCTCTTGTCTTACTGTTCAAGTTTAGACTTCGAATACTACATTAAACAGAAATAGAAAGAGTGAAGTATAAGAGTACAGTATCAGCCTGGCACCACCAAAACTAAATTCTCAGCACACAGGAGATTTGTCCCAGAGGGACAAAGGACTTGAGAATAATAGAGGAAGATGGGATAAAAAGAAAAAGGGAGAAAGGGAACAAGAAAGAAGGGATCGGGTATTATTAGGTGAGACCAAGGACTGACTAGATAAAGAAGAGACAGACATGGCCCATACGAAAATAGCACTTTATAAAGATAAAAAGGGAAAACCCTTGTTAGGATGAGGTGTTTAGTTTTCATTGGGCATGTTAATTACATGATTCCTGGACTTCAACACTTTGATGCTTGGACCTTGGAAATTAGCCCTGGGAGAAGAAAATAGCCAAATAAGGGAATAGACACTGGTAACTAGCTTCAGGAATGTGATCTGATGGTTTTTAGCAAGACAGAAGGAATTGGGGAGACGAGCAAGGCCTGCCAGTGTAATGTTTGTAAGCTGGCTAGAGTCTCTCCATTCCCAGATTTTTGATTAGTCAATGGGTCACCGGCTGCTTCCTGCTAACACTGAGGTATTGTGCTGTTGAACACAAGAAAGCTTTGTTGCTAGTCAAGGTTGGGAAAAGCAGGCTGTGTCAGTCTATGTCCAGGTTCTATAGGACCATCTGAGGTTGAAGAAGTGAAGTATGTAAGACTGAAGCAAGATGTTGATTTGAAGGAAACATCTAAGGTTGACACTGGAGTTTTTGGAGCAGTTTGTAGTTGACTTAAAAATCTGTTGAAACAAATAGACTAGGGACAGAGATAAAGTTAAGGAATTTAGAAAAATTATCTTGGATATACATTTGAAAATTTAAGGTTCATTCTCCTGGTAGTTGGGAAAAGTAGTCCCAAGACCAGGGAAATGTGGAGAGAGCCCACCCTTAGGAACAAGAAATAGGTAGAAATACTTAAGCTGTTGGTTAGCAGGAGTACTGATCTGGAGGCTGAGAGCTCTTGGGAGGAGTCAGGAAATTTTAGAATTGACTATATAAGGTTAATTGAAGAACAACTCTTATCAGAAAACAGGGTCAGGGTCTTGGGAAGAATACAATTTGAAAGGCTTTTGTTAAATTATTTGTCTTTCTTGGAGAATTCAGGTGGGTTCTGAAATTAAAATACTTTAGCAACATGGATAATTAGGAAGGCTTTTGAAAAGTGGAGCGAGGGAAGGTATTTAGCAGGTTTAATGGTAGTTATGGAAACTGAGAGAAATTGTCTTTGTTTGTGAAAGGGAGACTTGGATGGTCAGGAGGACAAGTGGTCGGGAGTAAGGGTATGACCTTGGCAACTGGGGTATCAACCACCCACCTTGTTCCCAATCCCAGAAAAAGAGACTCCATTCTAGCATCTGTGCCCTCTCCCTCCTGTTCGTTTCCAGGCTAGCCCTTACTCTGGAAATTCAAGGTTCAAGAAACCCTGCAATGGAATTCCCCCCTAATTAATTGAATAATAAAGATGATGAGAAGCTAGTCACTGAGTGGAGGAGGAGGCAGGCTTCTGGGTCTGAGAAAGAAGGAATGCAAGAAAAGGAACTTGCCCTTTTTGGGCAGAGAGGCAGGAGCAAAGCAGACAAGATGTTGGCCTGTGACTGTTAGATCTAGTGGTGAAATTCACCAGTATTTGCAAGAAGTTTTCTAACATAGAATAGTTGATGAGTTTAGGATGATAGATTTCGATAGCAATTGTGTTATCTGTTGATTCTAAACTAAGATTGTGTGGTGTTTTCCATTCCATGGTGACTCAGATGGGCCAGAGGAAAATAACTTAGCCACTGTGGAATTCTGCCAGGCTGTGGGATGGGAAAATTGGGCAAATAGTGAGCTCCAGGGGAAAGGTAGAAAGAAGAGTGCACCCACAGCTATCTGCAGGGACCAAGAGCGCTATTTTGGAGCTCTGGAGAGGCAGAGCCAGCGTTGGTGGGAGAGGTCTTGCCTCTCGATATTGGATATATGGGTCTTGATATTGGACTATGTATGGGGCTGGGAACAGGCTGAGACCTCCAGCACGTGCATAGCTTGCAATAGTGTGGATTGATTTTTAAAAATTATAAACAACAAAACCCCCACTGAAAAGTCTTCCCAAATAGGATCAGGAAACTTCTCCATAGCTGGATGCCAGTAATTGATTCAAATTGCTGTCATTACATTACATCTAAATATGATCTCTGTTTGCTTCCTCTTTGACCAGATAAAAAATGATTGTGAAAAACAGCCAGATGATTATAGGGGCTGCCCATATTGGTCTTGCCAGATACATATATATGCTAGGATCCCAGACCAAACACTTCTTCTAACAACAATGCAAGACCCATGGAATCCCAAGTAGGAGACAGGATTTTTTGGTAAGCTCTACCATAAAAACCAAGCTCAGTCCCCAGTGAGTACTATTCACATCCAGAGAAAATATGTCTCAATTGCCCAACCTCTCGATATCAGAAAAATAGAAGTAATCAAATACCCCTCCAAGATCCTTACCTCATTGACATCCCCCGCCTCATAAATGGCGCTAACTTGTCATTTCACCTTTTGCTTCAGACCCTGACCTTGACCTACCAACTCCTTAACGTTATCCAACCTGGTCTCTTTAAAGAGTGCTGGCTATGTGTACACCCTGGAACTAGCTCACAACTGCCACTTACAGCCTCTTCAGTGATACTGCCAAGCAACCTCACCTCACCTTTTATCAGTTGCCCTGACTCCGATGTTACCATGACTCCATTCCTTTTCTCCATTATTCTTTTTGGCATGGCAAACTGTTTTAAGGCATCTAGGACACATTCTGTAGGGATGCTAAGCTCCTAGACTGCAATAGAGCCATAACCCTTGATACCTCATCTTTGCCACAGTGCCCAGCAGTCCAAATTGCTGTCATTAGATTACATCTAAATATGATCTCTGTTTGCTTCTTCTTTGACCAAATAAATGATGATGTCAATTCTTTGTGGCACTCAGGTATATTATAGCCTACCTGACAGCTGGTCAGGAGTTTACATGTTGGTATTCCCTGAACTAGGAGTAATCCATGGAAACAAGCCTCTACCAATTCCAGTTGTAGACACGAGACCTGTCCAACATGACAAGAGGGCAGTTCAGGGCACTCCTGATCGCTGCATGAATAGTTTATAGGTACTGGTGCTGGAACAGAAGGGCTGACTACTTCCCTAACCCTATACAGTAAGTTCTCTTCCCAGTTTGACTACAGTTTTCAAGAAATGTCTGAAACCATGCTCACCATCCAGAAACAGTTTGATTCTTTGGCAGCAGTGGTACTTCAGAACTACAGTGACTAGATGTCCTGACAGCTAAAGGCGGCGATCTTTGCCTGTTTCTCCAGGAAGAATGCTGTTTCTATGTCAACCAATCTGAGATAGTAAGAAATAAAATCCAGCAGCTACAATCAGACATCCAGAATTGCAGGGAATGTGAGGCCTCCAATTCCTGATTATTTTTAAAATCCTATATGGGAGTGGATGCTGCCCTTCATAACGCCCTTTTCCCTCATTTTCCTAGCATTACTATTTGCTCCTGCCTCATTAATCTTGTTTCCACATTTCTTCAATAACAAATTCGAAAGCTTTCTAACCAAACAATCAGTTCCTTTTACAGGATCACCAGCCACTGTCCTGATGTGAATGACTACCAAGTGGTGAAAGTCAGCTACACCCCAAAATTGATGACGACATTAGACAACAGGAAGCAATTTAAGAGATCCGATGCCCAATTCACCCCTTTTGCCATCGGCTTCTCCCTCACTCCTTTTTTCCTCTCTTTATGATAAGAGAAAGGGAGTTATGTTGGCATTAAAAACGGCGTCGCAGTCGGCCTCCGAATCCAGCAATGACGTCATCCCTAGGCGACAAGGACCCTCTTGCGTCTGTTGCCATGGCAACAGCCACGCTCCTGGCATACACCTCACCTGTACAAAGTAGTGTGCAGGGTTGTCTGGCATCTATGTCACCACCCAAATGAAAGACTGAGACTCCAACCTCTTCCCCCCTTTTCCTCTTCCTTCTCTTCCGTGCTTTGTCCCATCCAATGAACACCTCTTCAAGTCACCTTCTAACTACCATTAATTGCATTCCCTGACCCAGAAATGACTTTTTCAAACTTTTATTATTTACTTAAGCTTTATATCTTCAGACCTAGGTATACTTTAAGTTACTTTCTTAGACCTACATAATTTTTGTTGTTCATTTTCTTTGACCTACATGACTTACTTATCTGTTTCTCATAGCTTTTAGGGACTTCAAATTGCTATTAGCGTGAAGTCTGTCAGCAAGGCCAACTGTACCTATGGAACGGACTGACCAGGCCACTGGCTGTTTGCTGCTGTTAGAGCTACAGCTAGCCATCGACGTCATCAGAGATCTGTGAAGGGTAAATCTAAGTAGAAGGTATAACTGAAAAGGCTTTGTACAGAATAAAATGATGGACTTACTTAGGTAGCCATTTGAGGCTTAGGTAGTTCCTTGTAGAAGCAGTTGGGCTGCAGATGTCGGAAAAGAACAGCATTTAATTTTTAGCTGTGGCACAGAGCAATGGACCTTTGGCTATCAGATTTAAATCTGAGGAATTTTTCCTGTAGAGAAAGAAATTGGGAAAATGGACCTTACCTTTGATTAGGCAGAGCACAGCAGACAGTTCCAAAATGTCTGAAGTTTGTGCAGGTTTCTGACAGCAGGTGAGGCCAAGGGGCAGTTTCTCCCCGTGGTAAGCATAACCGTAGTCCAGGTGGAGTTGTCAGTGAAGTATCTCATCCGTTTTCTTTTCAGACCTAAGCTTCTTCTTGAGAGCAGAGTGTCTCTATTTATTGTGGGAAACTTGTTTTGTTTTGGAGCATTTTAAATGTTATATTCACCAGATCTCTAAGGCATTTGAGGACCACGTATTTATTAAGTATATCTTATGTTAGGCTTAACCTTGAAAACCCTATTTAGACAGGAGGCTAACTAAAACTTATTTTGGTAATTAATTGTGATTAATAGTAAAGTTCTGAACACGTTATAGAATTTAATTATTTGTAAGGTAACTGATTATTAACTTGTATGCTTTAATTGTCTTTAACAATGTACGATAAGGTAATACTGCCTTTATAAGATTAGGACTTACAGCTTTATCCCTGTTAACTTCGAGCCTTAAAGTTTGAGTTGAAGATTTAACTGGAGGCCTTTTAGCATGAAAACAAACCGTAAATGTAGTAAACATTTGTCATTACAGAACATTACAGGCTTTTATTTAATAACTCAGTTTTAGCTATAGGCTATGTCAAGACAAGAAAGGTTACAGTGAAACAGGGAGAAGGACCTTAGTAAGAAGAATGGGTGATAGCAAAAGTCATAAGTTATATTGTAGCTTATTTGGTCATCAGCAGCTGAGAATTTGGCTTTAGGAAGGGGAGGAGCAGAGGAGGCAGCTGTAACAGTGTAACAGCAGGGGCATTGCTGACATGGGAGCAAGTCTGACCTAGATGACCAGTCAGCAGACAGGCAGGGGATTGGTTTTAGGACAGTAGGGAAAAGGCACATTGGAGTGAAAGGAGTGGCTTTTTGGAGATATGGCTGTGAGGAGGAGACAGGACTGTGGGAGTGGCACAGTTAAAACAAGCTCCCTGACCTGAAGTGATAGACTGAGTGTGGATCACAGTAGCACTATATGGGTCTAAGGAAGCTGCATGGTTTCCAGGTGTAAGCTGAGGGACTGAAGGGATGTCACAGAGTCCCAGAGTCCCAGAGGGATAAACGCTGTCAAACTCCCCATGGCAGAGCAGACGTGAGTCAACAATCCAACAAGCCACTATTAAATGTTTTCCTTTATAAGAATTCCACCAAACCCAGACAATATTGCTGATACCAAGAAGTATATGTTGACAGGAGCCTGATAACGCTGTCTCCTGAGAGGCTTTCCCAGAGCATGACAAATACAGAGGCGAATGCTTGCAGCCAACCACTGAACAGAGAGTGGGGTCCCCATTGGAGGAGTTAGAGAAAGGACTGAATGAGCTGAAGGGACTTGCAACCCCATAAGAACAACAGTACTGATCCAGGGACTAAACCACCATCCAAAGAGTACACATGGACAGACCCATGGCTCCAGCTGCATATGTAGCAGAGGATGGCCTTGTTGAGCACCAATGGGAGGACAAGCCCTTGGTCCTGCCAAGGCTCGACCACAACCCCCCCCCCCGAGTGTAAGGGAATGTCAGGTCAGGGAGGCAGGAAGGGGTGGGTGGATGAGTGGGGGAACACCCTCTTAGAAGATGGGGGAGGAGAATGGAATAGGGGGTTTATGGAAGGGAAACCAGGAAAGGGGATAACATTTGAAATGTAAATAAAAAAATTAAAAAAAGAATTGCCATGGTTATGGTGTCTATTCAGAACAATAAAACCCTAAGACAGAAGTTGGTACCAGGGACTGGGGTATTGATGTAATAGGCCTGACAATGGTTTAGTTTGGAGGAATGTAGATTTTGGAACTATGAATTAGGAAATCAGTAGAATGATTTAAGCAGGACTTAACGGGTCATCCTAGAAAATAGTGGTGCTGAGAGTAAATTAAACTATAGGGACCTGGCTCAAGAGATTCCAGAGGAGAAGAATTTTAGCATGTGGCCTAGAAATCATCGTGATATTTTGGCAAAGAATGAAGCTGGGTTTTGCCCTTGTCTAAAATGTCTGCCTGAAGTGAAGAGTTTTCTATTAATTCCATTAGCAGAAGAAATCTCAAAACTGCCCAGGACAGAGTCTGCCCTGTGGTTACTAGCGTTCACTTTTATGCAGATCTATAATGAAAAGGAGCAAACTGAGCAAGGAAAAATAGAAAATGCACAATATGAGGAAGAAGGGAACGCCAGTGAAATGGAGATAAGCCCTGTGTTCAAGGAGATAAACAGTTAAAGAAAAGCCTGATGTTAAATGGAATAAAGGGAGTGGTGACCTCGGGATAAGATCCCACTCAGCACGGCTCCAGTTTGTGAAAAGGAATTAAAGAGAAGTTCAGAGCTGGGTGTGGTGGTACATGCCTTCACTTCCAGCACTCCAGAGGCTGATGCAGGAGGATCTCTGAAGGTCAACCTGGTACATAGAACAAGTTCCAGGACAACTAAACTTTGACAATGAAGGAAACCATTGCAAACAGAAAGCTGGTGAAGATGTAATGGAACAGGTAGCCATATTCCAGCCCTAAAGGCAGCAAAACTTAGAAGTTTTGGCCACATAGTTCTGGCTTTGGAGTCAAGAAGAGAAGAAAGGGGTTATGGAATCTCCATCCATGACTATGGAGAGCTGCTGAGGCCAGGTACGTGTTTGAAGCTGTGAAGGTAAAGCCTGGATCACCTTGGAAACTCCAAAATGTTGGAGATGCCAGAGTCCTGGAATATTTGCCAAGGAAAGCTGCTAACAGGAAATGGAACCAGCCCAGGAGAAAGAAATGTGTGTCAGTCAACAAAGTTCAAATGAGTTGGAGAGCTGAAGAGCATTTTGACATCAGCTATAGAGATACAAAGTTTGGAGTTCTCCAAATGTTGAAATGATGTTTTTGTCTTTCCTTGCCAGCATGAGGCATCTTCTGGTTGGTTGAAATAAACATACCAATGGCCTATAACAAAAGGCAGGAGAGTAAGGTAGGATATCCAGCTGCGAAAGAGGAACTCTGGGAAGGAGAGAGGTGCAAGAGATTCACCTCTGAGAAGTGAAGGAAATAGGAAGTGAAGCCGAGGAGAGGCACCCAGCCATAGGATAGATATTGGATGGTATACATGAGTTAATGAGTTACTGCTTGTTAGGAAATAAGCCCAGTTGAAGGCTTAGGCAAAAATTCATAAATAAACAGGTGAAGTAGAAACTTCTAGATTCTTTGGAATATGACCCCCACAGACAGTGAGAGACAAGTACTGAGCATTGGTTTGGTTTGCTCTGAACTCTGCCATTGAGAGAAGCTCACGAAAGTACTGCTCATGAGGTTTGCACAGCCTCACCTCAAGCTGGTTGCAAGCCTGACATTTCCTGATGAGTCTTAATTGGTGTTCCCTACAGGACTGAACTGCTGCCAAAGAAGATCTAGCTCACCCCCAAAGCACTATTGCTGAACAGGTCCACTTCCCTTATACCCTAATAACTTTTCTCTTCCAGTAGACCTGCTAGGTAGTGGGTTAGAGGAGAGGTTGAACCCTTATTAAAAGTAGGCTGCAAAAAATTAAGCCTACATGGCATTATTCAGGAACTGGGTAAACATAGAAAAGACCAAATGGTTTTAGACCACCTGGTCTTCGATCTTGCTTTGGTCCAATATTTCCTTACCATTCTCTCTTTCCCCTATTATGGAATGGTAATATATGTCCTATACCATTATATGATGGAAGTATCTGGGCTGTTTCGTGATTTTGGTTTTACAGGGGGATTGCAGTTAAGAGGCTGCATAAGTTTCAGACGAAACATTGAACTTTAAAGAAGTTTGAGACTGTTATAGACTATGGGGACTTTTGAAGTTGGACTAATGAATTTTGCTTTATGTTATGAATACAAGCCTATGTGGGTCAAGTAGTGGAATGTGGTTGTTTGAACAAGAATTGCCCCATAGTCTTGTGTATGTGAACACTTGACCCACAGGAAGTACCACTATTAGGAGGAATGGCTTTGTTAGAGTAGGTGTGGACTTGCTGGAGGAAGTGTGTTACTGTGGTCAGTGATCTTTGATGTCTTGGATGCTTAAGTCAGTTCTCTTCTTGCTGCCTACAGATCAAGATGTACAGATCTTAGCTCCTTCTCCAGCATCATGTCATACCCTCCACCATGCTCCTTCTATGATGATAATGGACTAACCTCTGAAATTGCGAGCCAGTCCCAATTAAATGCTTTCCCTCATAAGAGTTGCCACAGTCACGATGGCTGTTCACAGTAATAAAAACCCTAACTGAGACAGACATTTCTACTTGTTCCTGATTTAATAGAAAATGCTTTTCCTTTTTTCCCATATACCTTGATGTTGACTGTGGGTTTGTTCTTCCCTGCCAGAATAGGCCCTTTATTATTGATGTTGTTGCTGCTGTTGCTGTTATTACTTAATCCTTGTTTACAGTCCAGTCTTTATTCCCATCCCAGTCTGACTCTTCCTCATCTCATACCTCCTTCCCATCCCCAACCCTGTCTCTAAGAGGATGTCCCCATCCCCAACCCCACCCCATCAGACCTCCCCACTCCTTGGGACTCTGAGTCTCTGAAGGGTTAGATGCATCTTCTCTGATTAACTCCAGACCAGGCATTCCTCTGCTATATATGTGTTGAGGTCTCATATCAGCTGGTGTGTGCCTCCTGGTTGGTGGCTCAATATCTGAGAGATCTCAGGGGTCCAGGTTAGTTTAGACTGTTGTTCTTCTTATGGGGTCACCCTCCTCCTCAGCTTCTTCCAGCTTTTCCCCAATTCAATCACAGTGATGCCCAGCTTCTGTCCATTGGTTGGGTGTAAGTATCTACATTTGACTCTTTCAGCTGCTTGTTGGGTCTCCGAGGGCAGTCATGTTAAGCTTCTGTTTGTAAGCAGATCATAGCATCAATAATAGTGTCAGGCCTTGGGGCCTCCCCTTGAACTGCATCCCTATTTGGGCTAAGAGTCATAGCAGACTCTTTTTTTTTTTTTTTTTTTATTATTAACTTGAGTATTTCTTATATACATTTCGAATGTTATTCCCTTTCCCGGTTTCCGGGCAAACATCCCCCCCCCTCCCCTTCCTTATGGGTGTTCCCCTCCCAACCCTCCCCCCATTGCTGCCCTCTCCCCAACAGTCTAGTTCACTAGGGGTTCAGTCTTAGCAGGACCCAGGGCTTCCCCTTCCACTGGTCATAGCAGACTCTTATTCCTCTGAAATGTTAAACAAAAATAAATGTTTCCCCACAAAAGCATCTTTGGGTTATTATATAGTGTTTTATTATAGGAACAGAATATACCAAGTATTAACCTTGAGTCCTCACTTGGTAATATTATCATCTCCTTTTTACCACATAGAAACTAAAGTAGGCTGTAGCTGAGAAAGCCAGATCCAGAATTTACCGTAGAAGCCTGTTATACAGCAGTTTTCTCCAAGATTGAGAATTGATTGAGATTGATTATTACAAGAAAGCTCTTCAAGACAGAAGGTAAAAGACAACTCAAAATACCTTCAGGAAGTTACTGAAACTGACCAGATTCACTAGGACCTTCCCCCCAAGGAGTAAACATAAAGACAGATGAGAGTCACTCTTAGACAAGCCACACTGCAAAGAAAGACTCTCAGACAAGCAAAGTTGCAAAGAAGACTCCAAGACCATACCAGGTACCTGGAAGAAGCAGACATCAGCATGTCTAGCTGGAAAAGGATTAAAGTAACTGAGCCTCCTAGAAAAGATGGTATCCAACCTGTTGAGCTGCCTGCAGGCTCAGCAGTATGTTCTGTACTCCCAGACATTTAAGCTGCTTCACCCTTGCTGAGGTGGTCTTTGATGACACAGCTGTCATTGAGTTATTTCTGCTCCTACTAGTAACCCTTCATCTGTATTCCTGTGAGTTACTTCTATAAAACTTCTTGGTTCACTGCATTGGACATTTGTGCTGTTCACACTTTTGTCTGTCTTGGGCCTCCTACCTAGGGTGGGTAGATGTGTGTGTTATGTTTCCCTGAGAAAAGTCTTATCATTAACAAGAGTTATCAAAACTCTTAGTACTAAGAAATACTGTGACTATAGTATTGAAGTACATCTTTTTAGCCTGTTCTTATCTATCCTTAAAACATTGGTATTGAAGGGACTTGAGATCCCATATGAACAACAATGCCAACCAACCAGAGCTACCAGGGACTAAGCCACTACCCAAAGACTATACATGGACTGACCCTGGGCTCCAACGTCATAGGTAGCAATGAATAGCCTAGTAAGAGCAACAGGGGAAGGGGAAGCCCTTGGTCCTGCCAAGATTGAACCCCAGTGAACGTGATTGTTGGGGGAAGGGTGGTAATGGGGGGAGGATAGAGAGGGGAATACCCATATAGAAGGGGAGAGGGAGGGCTTAGGGGGATGTTGGCCTGGAAACCGGGAAGGGGAATAACAATTGAAATGTAAATAAATACTCAAGTTAATAAAGATGAAAAAAAAGTCAGGAAAAAAAAACATTTGTAATAGAAACAGGCCTATTTATATATTTTTCATGTGTTGCTTAGTCATCTCAATAACACTATTTCTTAAAAGGTATTATTAATGTTTTATGGACTGAAACCAGATCCCTCACCCACTACTCCTCAACTAGACTATTCTGGGCTTTAGGTCTCATGCTCTAAATCATTTTCCACACAGAGCTATGTGTGGAACACATAGCTCTGCACATCTAGCTGTCTCTTTCCTAAACTTTTGATCACAATTGTCGTGGGCCCACAAGAGAAATTGAATATGTTGGCTTAAATGACATCTTGGCTGAGGAAGCTATTCTAGACCTCTGGGAGCTGAGAGGTTGGGACGTCCCTAGCTTCTTGCGTTTATATAAAATGTACCAATCATTTCCTGAATTCACTCATGAAAATGCTGGTAAGGATCGAGTTTGGGGATTCCTTTTCCAAAGATCACATAATCATAAGAACCCACAGGGTTCTGAGCTTATGACCTATTTGTTCCAGACTTTCAGGAATCAATAAAGGTGTCTCTGGAGTGCATAGGCTTCCTTGAAGAAATACTTGAAATAGCCGACCTCAGCACCTGCTACTCCAAGGAAATGTGCATGTGGGACTGATCTCTTGAGCTTGCAATCCCTAACTTTTCTTATGTTCTTGTTCTTTGCTATTTGGGGATTTTATATCAGGTGACAGTTCAAATTCAGGATTTTATATTAGGGAAAATGTTATATTTTACCTAATTATCCAGACAGATGCATAGAAACGTAACTTAGAAAAAAAATGTGCTATGATGTTTGTGTTTTGTCTCATCAATTTATTGAATACTTTGAAGCTGACATTAACATTTTTATTTTTTTATCTTAGATTGCTTATCCCTCATATATTCACAGGATTGTACGACATTTAGAGCAAAAGAAATGTGACATATCCTTCTGTTGGCAATGATTTTTGAGTCACTAGCAAGGAAAGTAAATACATTTAAAGAAAATTGGGTACACTTGAGAGGAAGCAGCTAGTAAAGTGTTAGGGAGCTGATCTCTACCAAGAAACTGACTTGCTATGGGGTGAATTGTTGACTCCAAGCATATTTAGAGGTAGGCACAACATGACCTTTGGGAGGTAGTGTTGAGACACTGCATGTGCAGGCTGTTCTTGCACTCACATCCTCAAGCCTCAGTTTCTGTGGAACACAGATTACAAGTGTCTGGCTGTCTGGAATTTTTTTTTCTGAATGATATAATAAATTCATATAAGATAGATTTAAATATGTGTTTCTAATGCTGTAAGTTTGGTCATGGAAGTGACCAAATCTTCTAATCAACTAAGGACCCCTCTGGATACCATGGCCTCAAACTGGATAGTAAATGAAAGTTACTTTATTAAATTACTTAACTGACTGAAAAATAACTTTTTCTTTGTACAAACTCAGATTAAAATCTTTTTTTTTTCCAGAGCTGGGGACCGAACTCAGGGCCTTGCACTTCCTAGGCAAGCGCTCTAACCACTGAGCTAAATCCCCAACCCCAAAATCTTTTGATGACACAAAATTGGCCTAATCTTTACAATCCAGGCACGTATTATCAGTATTTAGTGTGTTCTTTTAGAAACGTTTCTGTGGGTATTTAGCATTTGAGAAAATATAAGCTATTTTGTATTTTGGGTTTCCCACTTGTATGCTAGATTATTTTAAAATTGTTAATTCTATTTAAAAACGATATTAACACCTACTTGATATTTTATATATCTAGCTCGTTCAATTACTCCTCCTTATGTAAACATTAAAATTGTTCTTTCTTTTTATTATCATGAATATGTGCTCTGAAACACTTTCAAGCAAAATTCTATCTTGTTTCTCTTGACTACACTTGTAACCCAAGGAGTATTTGGCTAAGGTCATAACCATTGATATGACCCTTGCCCCTTAGAGCCAGATCTGAGAAGATATCAACTACTATTTATCAACACTGGATAATGCAAGTAAAGAAATCTTGGTCAGTTATCCTTTAAGTATTTCACTGGTTTTTTTTATTGCAAATTTGTAACTTATGAGATAAACCAATTTGGCATTTTCACTTAAAATTCTCTTCTCTGTGAATATGATATATATATATATATATATATATATATATATATATATATGTGTGTGTGTGTGTGTGTGTGTGTGTGTGTGTGTGTGTGTGTAGTATATGTTTACACTTGTTGATGTAAATACGTATATATTTAAGAGTTATTTTTTCTGTTTTCCATATGATCTGTGTTTTATTTCCCCCTCTGATTTCTTGGTAGCACTGAAGAAAGGCTGTTTTTAAAGTTGTCTGCCTAGCTGCTAAATATCTCCTAGAAACAATGTGTGATTATTATTATTATTTCACAGACTTTCACAGGTATTTAAAAATGACTGTGAAAAATAATGTGCTCTTGTCTCTAAACCATATTTGTTTCCTTGCTGGGTTCACCTGAGTTCCTTAGTTTGCTTATATTTTTAAAGTATCAAGAGTATTATATATTTTTATATGGCTAAATATATTTATTTCTGCATTTAACTATTTTCTGAATATATTCAATAGTTAGTCTCTTACTTCCTGAGTTGTTATCCATTTATCTTCTGATTAATACTAAAGTAAATGTTTTGAGAATATAAATAATAATATGCACTTTTATTATTATTCCCCTTTATCAAAAATCTTAAGTTTATGGAAAACTATATGTTTTGGGGATGAGATGGCTCAGTAGATAAAGCGCTTTTGTACAGGCATGGGAGAACCAGAGTTTGGAACCCTAGCACCATGTAAAACCTGGGCATGTTAGTACTTACTGAAACTCCTACACTGGGAGAGTGAAGACCAGCAAAGTCCTGCCTGTCTAGTCAATCACTGAGTTCCAGGAATAGTGAGTCCTATCTCAAACAATAAGGAGAACAATTGGGAAAGACACATCATACTGACCTCTGTCCTCCTGGTCCACAGACATATGCAAGCATACGCACACTTATCCATACCCAAAGAAACATATACAGGCATCACACACACACACACACACACACACACACACACACACAAATAAAAAAGACTTAAGATTTGATATATGTGATAAACACATTCAATATCACTTCCATACAGTTTACAACTTCTCCTCTGTTAAATATGACAAATTTTAGCAGCATAGTTGGTGAATTCATAGTCCATTTAATTCTAAAGAACATGTTCTGTCCAGTAAATCATGGTGTTTTTGCTTCTTTAGCTCAATAGTAATTTTTTCTTGGTTAATCATCTTTCTTAAACTGTACTCCTATGTGTAAAATGTCCCCCAGAAACCTAAACGTGACTAGTTCTGAAATAATGACCTCTGAAGTTTCCAGTAAATTTGTAGAATATTCCATTTCATCATGCTGTGTGTTCTCTTCAGCATAGGCTTCATTCAGGATATCTTAAGTAAAGCCATGTGTGTGTGTGTGTGTGTGTGTGTGTGTGTGTGTGTGTGTGTGTGTGTGTGTGTGTATCCAGATCTGAAAGATCAAAAGGCTATACACTTATTATATGACCAATACATGGTCCAGCTTTAAGGAGCTTTAAGACTGGGATTTTCTGCTTTCTATCTCTATCTGTGTTACAGTGAAAAAATACATGAAAGAAATTGTTTGCTTCTTCAACATTTTTTAGCCACAATTCTAATTGTTTTGCTATTCACAGATCAATCAATTATCCAAATTTCTAACTAGATCCATGAAGCAAATGAATAATGTAACAGAATTCATCCTGCTTGGGCTGACACAGAACCCAGATGTGCAGAAACTCTTGCTTGTCATATTTACACTCATCTACTCTCTTACCCTCATCGGCAACCTACTCATTATTGTAACAGTCATCTCTAGCCCAGCCCTGGGATCCCCCATGTATTTTTTTCTGTCCTTCTTATCCTTTGTAGATGGCTGCTGCTCTTCCACTATGGCACCCAAAATGATATTTGATTTGCTTGCTGAAAAGAAAACTATCTCCTTTAATGGCTGCATGACTCAGATCTTTGCAGAACATTTCTTTGGTGGAGTGGAGATCATCCTGCTCACAGCCATGGCCTATGACCGCTATGTGGCCATCTGCAAGCCCCTCCACTACATGATCACAATGAATAGGAGAGTATGTGGATTCCTGGTTTCCATGGCCTGGGCTGGGGGATTTCTTCATGCTTTGATTCAAATTCTTTTTATGGTCTGGTTGCCTTTCTGTGGCCCAAATATCATTGACCATTTCATTTGTGACCTTTTCCCTCTCCTAAAACTTTCCTGTACAGACAACCATATCTTTGGACTCTTTGTTGCTGCCAATAGTGGGCTAATGTGTATGCTAATTTTTTCTATTCTTCTCACCTCTTATGTGCTCATCTTTTGCTCTCTAAAGACCCACAGCACTGAAGAACAGCTGAAGGCTCTCTCCACCTGTGCTTCCCATATTACAGTGGTCCTCCTATTCTTTGTACCCTGCATATTCGTTTACCTTAGGCCCACAGTCATCTTCCCCTTTGACAAAGCTGTGGCTGTGTTCTATACTGTGATAACACCCATGCTAAACCCTTTAATCTACACCCTCAGGAACACAGAGGTGAAAAATGCCATGAGAAAACTCTGGAACCAAAGAAAACCTAGGAAAAGATTTACATGAATAGAAAGGATAGAAATAGATTTGTTTACTATTTTACCAAGTGTGACTCATGTAAGTTATACTGCTATTGAACTAGAATATGTGAGTATATTTCATTCTCCTTATCTTCTAGAGCTATATGGGTTTCTATTTCATAAAAAATGATATGTTACTAAAGATAACTGAAAACTCTTCTACTTAGAACATTTTGAGTAATAAAAGTCTTTGAGAGCAAAATTGATCCCAAAATTTAGTCAGCCATACTACCCAACCTTACTTTTTACATAATAAAAGATTTTATCTGATCAAAGCCAAGGAGTGGTATAAATTTCTTCCACATATAACCAAAGAATAATCTAGATAACTCAATAACTCAATCTCTTGGGTAGAAGGTGTTTTCTGGAGATTTTCATGTCTGTGAAAAAAAAAATTCCACATACTTTTCTTCCAAAATATCTTGTCTTGAATAAGTCAGTATCTTAGTTCTTAAGAGAAACTCAATACATAAAAATAATGGATATCTAAACAGATACCAGATACCAAAGTTAGACCAAGAATAGGTAAACTTTCTAAACAGGCCCATATCCCATAAGAAAATATAAGATGTCATTAAAAACCTCCCAATCAAAAAAAAGCCCAGAGCCAGATAGATTTAGTTCAAAATTCTACCATACCTTCAAAGAAGATCTGATACCAATATTGCACAAACTATTCCATAAAATAGAAACAGAAAAACAATTCTTAACAATTAAAGGAAGAATCACCATTCCTGACCTCAAGCTCTACTACAGAGCAATAGTGATTAAAAAAACTGCATGGCATTGGTACAGAGACAGACAGGTTTGATCAATGGAATAGAATCGAAGACCCAGAAATAAAACCACACAATAAGGCATACTTGATCTTTGACAAAGAAGCCAAAAATATACAATGTACAAAATAAAGCATCTTCAATAAATAGTGCTGGTCTAACTGGATGTCTGTATGTAGAAAAATGAAAATAGACCCATATTTTTCACCATGCACAAAGCTCAAGTCCAAGTGGATTAAGGACCTAAACAGAATTCTTAATCAAGGAATCTCTAAGGACTGAGAAGAACTTAAATCTGTTCAATCAACATCCTTATTCATCAAGGAAATATAAATCAAAATGACTCTGAAATTTTAATTTATATTTTTCAGAAAGGCTAATATCAAAAAATCAAGGGCTATCCCATGCTGGTGAGGATATAAAGAAAGGGGAACTGTGGTGCTTTGAATATGCTTGACCCAGAGAGTGGCACTTGGAAATGAGGCCTTGTTGGATGAATGTGACCTTGTTGGAGGAAATGTGTCGATGAGGGAGTGGGATTTGAGACCCTCATTTTAGCCATGTAAGAGCTAGTCTTCTGTCGGTCATCGGATCAAGATTTAAAACCCTCCCCTCTTCCTCTCTTATGACTTCCTAGATGCTGCCATGCTTCCTGCCTTGATGATAGTGGACATAACCTCTGAAAGTGTAAGTCAGGCCTAATTAAATGTTGTCCTTTCTGAGAATTGTCTTGGTCATGCTGTCTCTTCAGAGCAGTAAAACCCTAAGACAGAAGTTGTTACCAGGGACTGGGGTATTTCTGTAATAGGCTTAACCATGTTTATGTTCGGAAGAATGTAGAATTGGGGACTTTTGATTTGTAAAGTGACGGAATGCTTTAAGTAAAGCTTAATGGACCATCCTTGTAGGTATATGGCAGACATTGGTGATGAGGGTTATTTGAACTGTGGGGGTCTGGCTCAAGAGTTTTCAAAGGAGAAGAACATTAGTATGTGGCCTAGAGACTATTCTTGGGTCATTATAGAGAACTTGGCTGCTTTTTGACTTTTTGTGAAGAGTCAGCTGAGGTTATCAAAAAGATTCAGATCAATCATATTGACAAGTCAGTCTCAAAAATGTCTAGTTTAGACTATCCTGTGGTGCAGTCTTATGAAGAATATTTTAATCAAGCATAGCAAACTTAAAGAGAAAAAGTGAGATCAGTGGCCTGGCAGATAACCACCCAAACACTGTAGACTGCGTGCTTCCCAGGAAGTCCACAGTGACAAAGGACACAGGTCAGAATTTTGCCCAAGCACCCACACTAGTTAGGATACCCATACAACCCAGATGACACAGGAACTACCCCTCCCCCAGTTCTACCTTCTGTCCAGCAAACTTTCCCACTGGGTCAGATCAGCTGCCTGGCAGATATCTATCCAAATACTGCAGCCCACTTGCTTTCCAGGAGGGCTGGTGTACCAAGGACACAAGTGAGAATTTCACCCAAATACTCATGCCAGTTGGAATACCCACACAAACCTGCTGACTCAGAAACAACCACTTGCCCTCCAAGCTCCACCTTCCTTCCCACCCACTTTTTTACTGGTCCACAGCAGTGGCCTGGCAGTTACCAAGGGTATAGGAAGTTCACAGTAACAGGGGTATAAAAGGCCTGCTCTAACCAGAGACACTGCAGCCTGCCTTCAAGGAAACCAGCCCTAACTTAGGTCACAGAGCTCTACTTGCTTCCAAGAAGACTGGTTTCAGTCAGAGATACCCAGTTCAGTTAACACCAGAGATAACCAGGTGGAGAGAGGAAAACACAAGATAATAAATAACAGAATCCAATGCAATTTGGCACCACCATGACCCAGTTCTCTGACCACAGTGAGCCCTGGCAACTGTAATATGCATGAAAAGCAAGATTATGACCTAAAAATACCAACTCATGAAGATGATAGAGACCTTTAAGGAGCATATAAGAACTCCTGTAAAGAAATACAGGAAAACACAGACAAACAGGTAGAAGCCCTTAAAGAAGAAACAATTTTTTAAAAGAAATACAGGCAAAAAATTGAACAAAATGCTCCACAAACTAAAAACTAACAATAAAGAAAGCACAAAGGGAGGTGACCCTGGAGTTGGACAACTTAGGAAAGGGATCAGAGTCTACAGATGCAAACATCACCAAGAGAATACAAGAGATAGAAGAGAGAATATCTGGTGTACTATAAAGAATATTGACATGTCAGCCAAAGAAAATACAAAGTGAGAAAAGCTCCTAAAGCGAAATATCCAGGAAATTCAAGAAAAAATTAAAAGAGCAAACCTAAGAACAATAGTAGAAGAGAGTGAAAAATCCAAGCTCAAAGGGTCAAAATCACCTTCAACAAAGGCGTGGAAGAAGTACACCAGACATGTCACTACAGACTATGAAAGCCAGATGATGCTGGGAAGATGTCATACAGACCCAAACAGAATATAAATGCTAGCCCAGTCTACTATAGCCATCAAAACTCTTCATTAACATAGATGGAGAAAGCAAGATATTCCATGATAAAACCAAATTTACACAATACCTTTCTAAAAATCCATCCCTACAAGGGATAATAGATGGAAAACTCCAAACTAAGGAGGGAAACTACACCCTAGAAAAGGGAAGAAAATAATCTGCTTGCAATGAAACCAAAAGAATAGAGCCACACAAACATAATTCCACCTCTAACAACAAAAAGAACAGGAAACAATAATCAATTTTCCTTATTATTTCTTAACGTCCATGGACTCAATTCCCCAATAAAAAGACATAGACTAACAGACTGGATATGAAAAGAGGACACGGCATTTTGCTGGAATACAGAAAACACACCTCAGAGACAAAGACAGACACTACTTCAGAGTAAAAGGCTGGAAAATAATTTTCCAAGCAAATGATTCCAAGAAACAAGCTGAAGTAGCCATTCTAATATCGAATAAAATTGACTTTTTATCAAATAAAAGTCATCAAAAATATAAAGAAGGACACAATATATATCAAAGGAAAAATCCACCAAAATGAGCTCTCAATCCTGAATATCTATGCTACAAATGCAAGGGCCCCTACATTTATAAAAGTAACCTTACTAAAGCTCAAATCACACATTGCACCTCACACAAAAACAGTACACCTCACTCTCAAAAATGGACAGATCATGGAAACAGAAACTAAGCAGAGACATCGAGAAACTAACAGAAGTTATGAACCAAATGGATTTAACATGTATTTATAGAATATTTCATCTTAAAACAAAATAATTTACTTTCTTCTCAGTCCCTCAGGGTACCTTCTCCAAAATTGACTATATAATTAGTCACAAAACAGGCTTCAACAGATACAAAAAGAGTAAAATAATCCCATGCATCCTATCAGATAACACAGACTAAAGTTGATCTTTAATAACAATAAAAAAGACAGAAAGTGCACATATATATGAAGTTGACCATCCACTTCTCTGTCTGCCGGCTGACCCCCAAGGACTGCCCCATGGCTGTGTCCTCTCTCTTGTCGACCCGAATCAATGTGGATGGAAAACACAAGACAATCTTAATATTTTTAAATCAGCCTAATGACACAACTGTTGGGCTCAGAATCTGTTGTCCTAAACTCAGCAGCTATTCTATATTAGAGTTCATCTGGTGGTGGAGTCTGACACCTGTTCGAATAGTCCTCAGGCTTACATGGTATCTGTGATTCTCCCTACAAAGCCTGGCCCAAAAGCTCTTTCTCTATCTTGCCTCCTCCTCTTACTCCTGGTATCTGGAAGACCTACTTGTATATATTTGCTCAGCAATTAACTTCTATTGTCTTTATTTACCCAATCAAGAGACAATTTCTGAACCTTCACCTACATCCAACAATTCAAGTAATGCAATTTAAAAAGGGGTTACATAGCTAAACAGAGAAATCACAACAGAAGAATCTTGAATGGCTGACAAGCACTCAAAGAAATGTCAAAGTCCCTCATCATCAGAAAAATGCAAATAGAAAAGAACCTGAGATTCTACTTCACACCAATCAGAATGGCTAAAACTCAAGTGACAGCACATGCAGGCAAGGATGTGGAAAAAGAGGAACACTCCTCCATTGTTGGTGGGATTGCAAACTGGTACAACCATTCTGAAAATCAATCTGGTGGTTCCTCAGAAAACTGGAAATAGTTCTACCTAACGACCCAGCTATACAACTCTTGGGTATATACCCAAAAGATGCTCCACCATACCCCAAGGATACATGCTCCATCATGTTCATAAAGCCTTATTTGTAATAGTCAGAATTTGCAAACAACCCTGATGTTCCTCAACTGAAGAATTGATACAGAAAATGTGGTTCATTTACACAATGAAATACTATTTGGCTGTTAAAAACAAAGACATTGTAAATCTTGCAGGCAAATGGATGGAACTAGAAAATATCATCATGAATGAGGTAACTCAGACCCAAAAGGACATTCATAGTATGCACTCACTGATAAGTGGATATTAACCAAAAAGTACAGAATACCTAGGATACAGCCTACAGACTGTTAGAAGTGTAAAAGCAGAAATGCCCAAGTGAGGAGGCTTCAACACCACTTAGAAGGGGAAATGAAATAATCTCTGGATGTGGAGAGAGGGATGGGTCTGTGTGGATTAGGGAACGTAGAGGGGAAAGGGGGAATATGATCAGATATATGCAGGGAGGGGACAGGAGAGAAGCCCAGAGGG
Organism: Rattus rattus; assembly: GCF_011064425.1. Taxonomy (NCBI): domain Eukaryota; kingdom Metazoa; phylum Chordata; class Mammalia; order Rodentia; family Muridae; genus Rattus; species Rattus rattus. The sequence goes on from NC_046158.1 coordinate 71,592,711, forward strand.
CCAGAGAATAAATGGAAATAAGCGCCCTCAGGGAGTGAATGGTAGGGAGAACCTCTAGAGATTACCAGAGAGCCAGGAGGTCAGACACTCTCAGGACTCATTGGTGGTGACCTTAGCCAAAATGCCTCACATTGGGAAAAGAAAACTTGAAGAGTCCACATCCAGTAGATATATAGTTGGGGGACAGGGTTACTAACCCACGGTCAAAATTTCTGACCCAGAATTGTTCCTATCTAAAAGAACTGCAGAGAAAAAATGGAGAAGAGAGTGAAGGAAAGGAGGTCCAAATTGAGATCCATTTCACGGGGGGAGTTACCAAGGTCTGACGATACTATGCTATGCTATGCTATGATGTACTTACAGAGGGGAGCCTGACATTGCTGTCCTCAGATAGGCCCTACCAACAGCTGACTGAGACAGAGCAGATAGTGCAACACCTCAAGCTCCTCCACAAGTAGAGGACATGACCTGTGGTCATGTAGGCTCAAGACAGATCTCCATTTTATTGAGGCACCCAAAGTCCTGGAGAACTTAGCCAATAAGCTTTCCTTCCCAGACACTCCTCCTTGCAAAAGGTATTTAGTCTCTGGACCACCCTGAGAAGTAGGGTATGGTTTTCCACATCCACTTTCTGCCATGATAATAAATGTCTTTTTTGTCAACATAGGGTTTTATTATGGAGGTCTCAATAATATATTACAGCAGTTCTCAACTTTCCTAATGTTGTGACCCTTTAACACAGTTCCTCATGTTGTAGTGACCCTGAATCATATTTTTTCATTTTTTTCTTTTATTGAATATTTTTCTTTTATTGGATATATTTTTATTTACATTTCAAATGTTATTCCCTTTCCCAGACATAAGCCCCCTATCTCATCCCCATCCCCTTCTTCTATAAGGGTGTTCTCCTCCCCACCCACCCCTCCTTCACTCACCCCCACAACATCCCCTGCACTGGGGGTCCAACCTTGATAGGACCAAGGGCTTCTCCTTCTATTGGTGCCTAACAAGGCCATCCTTTGCTACATATGCAGGTGGAGCCATGGGTCAGTCCATGTATATAGTCTTTGGGTAGTGGTTTAGTCCCAAGAGCTCTGGTTGGTTGGCATTGTTGTTCTTATGTTCTTCAGCTCTTTCAATCATTTCTCTAATTCCTCCAATAGGTACCCCTTTCTCAGTTCAATGGTTTGCTGCTAGCACCTCTGTATTTGTCACACTCTGACTGAGACTCTCAGGAGACAGCTATATCAGGGTCCTGTCAGCATGTACTTCTTAGCTTCATCAAGGGGGGCAGGTTCTGAAAGGCCAATGCTTCAGTCTCTGTTCCAAACAGAGTCTCCATATCCCCTCCTATGAATATTTTTGTTTCCCCTTTTAAGGATTAAAGCATCTGCACTTTGGTCATTTTTCTTCTTGTGCTTCATGTAGTCTGTGGATTGAATCTTGGGTAATTCGAGCTTTTGGGCTAATATCCACTTATCGGTGAGTGCATATCATGTGTATTTTTCTGTGTTTGGGTTACCTCACTCAGGATGATATTTTCTAGTTCATTCCATTTCCCTATGAATTTCATGAAGTCATTGTTTTTAATAGCTGCGTAGTACTCCATTGTGGAGATATACCACATTTTCTGTATCCATTCTTCTGTTGAAGGGCGTCTGGGTTCTTTCCAACTTCTGGCTATTATAAATAAGGCTGCTATGAACATAGTGGAGTATGTGTCTTTTTTGTATGTTATAGCATCATTTGGGTATATGCCCAGGAGAATAGTTGGGTCCTCATGTAGCACAATGTCCAATTTTCTGAGGAACCTCCAGACTGATTTCCAGAGTGGTTGTACCAGTTCGCAATCCTACCAACAATGAAGGAGTGTTTCTCTTTCTCCACATCCTCAACAGCATCTGTTGTCACCTGACCCACGGCTCCAACTTCATATGTAGCAGAGGATGGCCTTGTTGGGCACCAAAGGGAGGAGAAGCCCTTGGTCCTGCCAAGGCTTGAACCACCCCCCACCCAGTGTAGAGGAATGTCAGGGGGGAGTCTGGAGTAGGAGGTGGTTGGGGAGGGGGAAATACCCTTATAGAAGAAGGAGAGGGGATAGGATAGGAGGCTTATGGCTGGGAAATCAAGAAAGTGAATAACATTTGAAATGTAAATTAAAAACTATGCAATAAAAAAAGTCAGACTGAAGTACACATGCCATGCAACTGCATGTATATAAAATTTACAAGCAGGAGAAACTGAGCTAGTATTTTGGGGTGTATACTTCAATGATAAAACTAGAAATAAAATCAATACTGTGGTTTCCTTAGCAAGGAAGGGAGTGGGTGACAGGGGACAGTTGACCAGTGGCAGTATAATGGCATAGCTTCAACAGTGGCAATATAAGTAAACTTGACTTTACTTTGTTATTAAAAAATAAATGAAAAAAGAAACAAACAAGCAAAACAAAATAAACAAAAGAGACCAGCATCACTGAGGTGAAATCTTCTGGGGAGCTCTTTTTGAGAGCACAAAGAAGCTGTATTCCAGAGATAGCCTAGGTTATACCTCAGGTTGCATCTAGACTTGGTAATGTGTAAGAATTTAGGTGGTATTAGTTTTGAAAGCATGAAGTTGTCGTGAAAAACAACTAAGACTTGGTACTGTGAGAGACCAGGCCATTAGTGATGGTACAGCCTCAGTTACAGTTGATGGCCTAGGACTGAAGGGGTCATGCCAAGAAGTTGAGGCTTAGCAACATGAAGCAAGCCTATGAGAGGCTATTGGTGAGTCCTAATTGCAGCAGAAGACCCCAGAATATTGGAGATGCTAGTATCATTGGATAACTACCAAGAACAGCAGCAGCAGTGGAGTGGAGTCAACCAGAGTCTAGAATGCTACAGAGGGCAGAGCTAGAGAAGTGACCCAGGCACTTTTGAGAAGTCCAGAAGATCCTGTGTGGATCCCAGACATTGGAACAAGAAGCTGTAAAGTTGAAGTTGCCACAGAGATTCAAAGATTTTAAAGGGGCCAGAGCTGTGGGATAACTGGTGAGGAAAGCTGCTAACAGGGAATGGAACCAGCCCAAGAGAAAGAAATGTGTCATATTCCTCAAAGTAGAAAGGAGTTGGAGATCTGACAAGCACTTTGATATCAGACATGGAGAAACAGAGTTTGGAGTTTGCCCAGCTTGTTTTTGGTCTTGCTTTGGTCCAGTATTTCCACATTATTATATTTTGGAATGGTAATATATCCTGTAATGTTGGGGGTATGTGATCTGCTTTTTTATTTTGACTTTATAGAGGATTAACTTTGGACTTTTAACATTATTGAGACTGTTACAGTTTACAGAACTTTCAAAGTTGGACTAAATTTATTTTCCATTATACTATGTTTAAGTATTGCCCTCATAGACTCGTGTGTTTGAACAAGTCGATGGCGACCAGGGAGTGAAATATAGTGGTTTGAATATGTTTAGCACAGTGAGTGGCACTTGAGGATGTATTGCCTTGTTGGAGTAGGTGTGGCTTTGTTGGAGGAAGTGTCACTGTGGGGGTGGGATTTGAGACCCTCCTCATAGCCATGTAGGAGCCAGTTTTCTCCTGTCAGCCTTCAGATCAAGAACTCTCAGCTCCTCTTGAGCCATGCCTGCCTGAACACTGCCATGCTTCCTGCCTTGAGATGATAATGGATTGAACCTTTGAACCTGTAAGCTATCCATAACCAATGGTTCTATATAAGAATTGCCTTGGCCATTTCCAATGGAAACCCTAGCTAAGAGCACTCCTCCATTGCTCATGGAAGTACAAATTTGTACAGCCACTTTGGAAATCAATTTCTAGTTCAGAAAACTAGAAATAATTCTACCTCGAGGCTCTAACACTCCTGGGCATATACTCAAAAGACTCTCCACCATACCCAGAAACTGGAAATAACATAGATGTCCCTCAACCAAAGTAGGGATAAAGAAAAGGTGGTTCATCTACACAATGGGATACTACTCAGCTATTAAGAATGAGGACATCATGAGTTTTGCAAGCAAAAACTCAGGGATAGAACTAGAAAATATCATCTTGATTGAGGTAACTCAGACACAAAAGGACATGCATTGTATGTACTCACTAATAAGTGGATATTAGCCAAAAATATACAAAATACCCAGGATACAATTCACAAAATTCAAAAAGGTTAACAAGCTGAAGGGCCCAAGTGAGGATGCTTCAATCCCACTTGGGAGGGAGAAGAAATCAATAATGTGGGGTGTAAGGACCTGGGTGCGATGGGGGACAGGGATGGAAAAGGGGAACATGATTAGGTATTGGGAAGAGGACAGGAGTGAAGCCCTGAGGGTCAGCAGAAAGAATGGAAACAAGCAACCTTGGGAGGTAGGTGGTGGTAGAATGTATTCTCCACTTTCAAGACTCCACAGGAGGGACCTTAGAGAAAATGCCCAACAGTAGAAAGACAGGAGGTATGGGTTTCCATTCCATAGTCAAAACTCTGACCCAGAATTGTTCCTGTCTAGAGAACTGCAGGGACAAAAATGGAGAAGAGACTGAGTGAAAGGAAGTCCAGTGACAGGCCCAAATTGGGATCTAGTTCAAGGGGAGGCTCCAAAGCCTGACACTATTACTGATGTTATGGTGTGCTTACAGACAGGAGCCTAGCATGGATGCCCTCTGAGAGGCCTAACAAGCAGCTGAAAGAGTCAGATGCAGCAGCATACATCAGCTGATTGAGACCCTCGACAAATATATAGCCTGGTCTGGTCTTAGTGAGAGAAATTGCACATAACCCTCAAAAAATGTAAGGCTCCAAGGAATGGGGAGGTCTAGTGGGGTGGGGGAAATGGGGTGGGCACATCCTTTTAGAGACCTGGGAGAAGGAATGGGTTGAAGAACAGTCAGAGGGCAAACTTGTAGGGGGATAACAACTAGACTATAAAAAAATTAAATAATAATAATAATAATAATAATAATAATAATAATATCAGTAGTAGTAGTAGTAGTAGTAGTAGTAGTAGTAGTAGTAGTAGTAGTAGTAGTGGTAATGAAAAGTCACACTGAAAATGTATATACCTAATACTCAAACCCAAGTAATCTGCAGAAATAAAACCAAGACATTATTTAAATGGCACAATATAGCAGGAAAAAAAAGGAGTTGTCATTCAGGTCTTTAGAAAAATAAGACCTGTAGTGTAAACACTTATTTAATATCAACCCAACTGCATGTCTAAAACTAGCCACTGCTAATAATGTTTATAGATACCAAGTGAGAGTAGGGAGAAAATCTTGACTATTGTCTTGGCAAAGATTTCAACAGAAACAATTATCAGTCCTTTGGGTTCTTAAGAGGTCAAAGTATTACCAGATCCTACATCTCTCTGAAAACCTATTTAAGCAATTCTTTGGAATCAAGGGATAAGGAATTCCAGAGAGTTTGTGAGTCAATTATTAGAGATATAATAAAAATGTTTAAGAGGTGCTACTTGAACTTGGTGAATTTCTACAGGGGTAAGTTAAAGAAAAACTTAAGTTAGAACTGAAAGATATTCTCTCTGCATAATATTCATGATCTACTAAGCACCAAAACAGGTATTCAAAGAGGTACAGAAAATCAAGTCCAATAAAGTTATTCTATTCACTTATACATCTTATAGTGGAATAAACAAATGCTTTATGCTTTGAGATTTTGGTTTTATTTTGAGGGCTTTTAATATAAAATACAACATTCTATATAGAGAGAAACACATATGGCTATAAATATGTATCAGTAACATGGTGCATAGGAATTATGCCCAAGAACCATCAAACTTTCCTGGCTAACATAGCTCCTTTTGGAAAAAACTGTGACAATGAGAATAAGACAAAAGAAAGGAAGAAAGAAAACATCCACTCTAGAGAGACATCAACTCACAGAGTCTACTGAAAGCTGTGCTGTGTGTGCCCAGAGGGAAAGAAACAATGACTGCATTAAATCTACAAATGGAGACATTTCTACACTCAACTACACCCAGGTTGGTGAAAACTACATTGTTTCTTTACAATTTTTAAACAGATTCCATTGATTTTGACAATTTATTCTCACTGAAGTATAGTGGACCCAAAAGTGTAATGATTGCTATGAAAATAAGTGAGTGAAACACAATAGCATTAAATAATCTGTGGGAACTGATAAATCAGGTTTTATCAAGAATGATTGAAATCACTTTTAAAATGCTATGAACAGTAGTCTCACTAAATACAGTGACTCTGAAGTCTTGTTTGTAACAATCTGAAAGCTTTAACCCTTTCTCATTTCTATGCTGCTACTTTGAAGTTAGAAATTTAAAGAACAAATACACTGAGAATGATTAACCACATAATACTCATATAGAAGACCAATAAATAGGAATGAAATCCTCAGGTAATGAGCCACCCTAAAAGCCAAATATATTTTTATTCACTTGACAAGGGGCTTTGATGCTGACCTCTCTATCCTGAATTTGGATGTTATAGGAAAGAAATTATTTGGCTTGGCTTTTTTGGCAGATGATATGGAAAGAGGTAGAAATGGGAAGAGAAAGAATAAAATATCTCCTCCTTTGTAAGACCACTGACATTCTAGTGAAAGTCACGGTTACAGGGTTGAGAGAAAATATTTCTTATAGCATCAATCAACATTTCTACCAGTTGCCTACTTTGATTGAATGTATACCAATAACAGAAAGCATATTTTTAGGTGTCCTTACCTCAGGTAGCTTCATTTACAAAGAGTAAAAAACAGGAGAATTTTACCCAACTGTGAACACGATCCTAAATGAAAAAATAGCTCAAAATTTAGAGAAAAATTATAAAATTACTCCTGTGAGGAGTAGGGTCACCCTGTAGCCTTTACATGTCTGCATCCAACCATACAAAGGATATGAAAGAAGGAACCATGAGAAGCCTGAAACAGAAGCTGTTGTTCTAGAATCAATTGTACTCAATGAGCTAAAAAAATAAATAAAACAAATGTTCTTTTGTTATCCAGAATAACTCTGGAATTCTGTCTCCATTCCTAAGTTCATGTGCATCAAATGATACAGAGGAATGGTATGTACATAACACAGGACCTTTACACTGAGCATTTACATTTAGTGTCCCATTGACGTTCATGCACACTAAGTTCATAGACCTGTAACATTCACAAACATGCACAGCTGTAATTTCAAATAAATTGAGACTCATGATATTTGTCCTACAAGAATAAAACAAAACAGTAAAAGAAAGTCCTGTTTGAGATTATCCCCGGATTTATTTTTTTTTAAAACATTGATAGTTAACCATCAGCCAATGACCACAAAAGACTTTGGTTGGTTGAAGTGTTACAATAAAGTAATAGTAAGCCCATCTACGTCTCATCTTCAAAATTACCTGTAGAGTGATCTTAAATGAAGAAGTAAAAATATAGATTTGTTTTCCTGTTTCAGCCATTCCAAAAGTGAGATGACAAAATAGCTTAGAGTTTAAAATATCACATGAGTATTCTCTTGTTGTCTTTCAGATGACCATATCCACAGAGCATGAACTAAATCAAGTGAAAGGATGAGCAATGTCACAGAATTCATCCTCCTGGGCTTGACCCAAGACCCAGACCTGCAGAAACTCTTATTCATTGTGTGCTTAATAATCTACTTGATCACACTGGCAGGTAACATGCTCATCTCAGTCACCATCTTCATCAGTCCAGCCCTGGCTACCCCCATGTACTTCTTTCTGTCCTACTTGTCCATCATAGATGGTTTCTACTCTTCTTCCATAGCACCCAAAATGATCTATGACTTAATCTCTGAGAAGAGCACCATATCCTTCAATGGATGCATGACTCAATTTTCGCTGAGCATTTTTTTGCTGCAGCTGAAATCATCTTGTTGATTTCCATGGCCTATGATCGTTATGTAGCCATCTGCAAGCCCTTGCACTACATGACCATCATGAGTCGACCTGTGTGTATATTCCTAGTGGGTGCCGCTGTAATTTTAGGATTCATCCATGGAGGAATACAGATTTTGTTTATGGCCCAGTTACCATTCTGTGGCCCAAATATTATCGATCACTTTATGTGTGATTTAATACCACTCCTGGAGTTGGCCTGCACTGACACTCACACTCTGGGACCCCTGATCGCTGCCAACAGTGGGTCACTGTGCTTACTCATTTTTTCTATGCTGGTTGCTTCTTATGTGGTTATCCTTCGCTCCCTGAGGAATCACAGTTCAGAAGGGCGTCGCAAAGCTCTATCTACCTGTGCCTCTCATGTCACTGTTGTTGTCTTATTCTTTGTACCTTGTTCTTACCTGTACCTAAGGCCCATGACCTCCTTTCCCACTGACAAAGCTGTAACTGTGTTTTGCACCCTAGTGACACCTATGCTGAACCCTTTAATCTATACCCTCAGAAATGAGGAAGTCAAAAAGGTTATGAAGAAGCTCTGGGGTCAAATGAGGAAAGCTCATGATAAGTAAACCTGGTGATTTGTATATTTAGAAACAATGTCTAATGCTGTTCCATGGACATTTCTTCTCCTTAAATATAATGATGATAATGATGATAGTGGTAGTGGTGGTGGTAGTGGTGGTGATGATGATAGTGATGGTGATGATGACGATGATGGTGGTGGTGGTGATGATGATGAATTATATCTTGCCTGTACTACATTTTCATTAAATAATAATTATATATTTAAATGGAGTACATTGTGACAGTCCATGCAGATATGATCAAATCATGGTGAGAAATGTTTCTCACTGTTGAGGTTTGACCTTTTGATATGTATTGTAATGATAAGTACTGGCCCCCAAGTCCTGGTTGCTCCCAAGAATGAGAGAATCTGCATGTACAGTGCCTCTTGATTTAAAACTATTGGCTAAATAAAACTGCCAACAGTCAATAGCTAAGCAGAAGAGACATAGTCAGGGTTTGGAGTTCCAGGGCATGGGGTCAAGAAGATTGAGATGACTGAGGCTGGGCATGAGGTCAAGAAGATTGAGATGACTGAGGAGGTGAAGTGAGGAAGATGGCATAAGGTAAGAATCTCAAAATCATGGTGATGAGGGCTGGTCATTTGTAGTTAAGAGCAGCCCAGATAGAACATAGTAAGTAATAACTCACGGTTATCGATAAGAAAGTAGATTCTAATAGCATAGAGGGTAGATACTGCCCTGCTTTAGTGCTGATAAATATTTATCATAAATTAAAGGTCACATGTGTCTTTTATCTGGGAATTGAATAATCAAAAGTGGGGTAGAGGCCCCTGATTGGGATTAAATATTTTCAGCAACAATATCCCATTTTTCCTTTGTTTCTTTTTAAAACCTTTAAACGTTTTTCTAGTTCTTTAAAAAACACATAATAAATTGATGTTAACCATGTTCATCCTAGCATTCAGTATGTATTCCTCCAGTACGCCTGCATTTTGATTCCCATTCTCCAACCTCAAAATATTCTCCTCTTTCCAGTCCACTCTGATTCTATGACCACTGATCTCTCAGCTTCCATAAAATAAAGCTTCTTGGCTTTAACATTTGAGTAAGAGGGTGCAATATTTGGCTTTCAGTGCCTTATTATTTCCCATATTTCCCTCCAGTTCCACCCAGAGTACTACAAACTATAAAATACCATTCATTTTTTATAGCTGAATGTTATACTGTCAGTGAACACATTGTGTTTTCTTTCTTTCAGTATTTTGAGAATTTCCTACTTGAGTGTTGTATTTTTATTATCTCCACCTCCTTGTATCCTCCACCCAACTACTTATGTTTTTTCCTATAATGTGTATATGTGTGTGCACTCTCATAAGTGTTACTCATAAGTACATGTGTTTAGAGATGACTACCATTAGGTACTAGATAATCTATTAGGAAAGTCTAATAGACTAATTCTCACTCTCTCAGGAACCATTGGTTGCCCATAGTTTTTCGTCTAGGCATGTATGCAGTTTTGAGAAACTTCCCCCATCTATATTGTCATGTCAACTGGTGTCCTCATTATGCTAATCAATATAGTTGCTAACTTTGTTCCAGAGAATTTTCTTTATACCTACACATAAGTATGCCTCTTAGTTCCCATCAAAGAGATTTTCTTTGCAGCAGATAAAAAACTACTACAGAGGGGTTGGGGATTTAGTTCAGCGGTAGAGCGCTTGCCTAGTGAGCGCAAGGCCCTGGGTTCGGTCCCCAGCTCCGAAAAAAAGAAAAAAGAAGAAGAAGAAGAAGAAGAAGAAGAAGAAGAAGAAGAAGAAGAAGAAGAAGAAGAAGAAGAAGAAGAAGAAGAAGAAGAAGAAAAAGAAAAAGAAAAAGAAAAAGAAAAAAAACTACTACAGAGATCTACAACTAGTCAAAATGCAGAGAATAAGTGCCCACGAATGAACTGCCCAAATAGTACATCTTAAGTGCTGTCTCTAAAACTCAAGGAACCCTGAAGAAGAGGGGACAGGCACATTGTGCAGGAGAGGAGACTAGGATGCCCGCTGTGAGACAATGATTACTAGCCTTGGCAGGGACACCATGCCCATGAAACTTCAGCAATATAATTGCTGAAGTGTAGAGACAATTTTGGAAGTTTGGTTTCTTTAAAAACACAGAAATATTCTAAGAATCTAGTCCCAGGTGTAGGGTTGTGGGGCTGCTTTGGGCTGCCCACAGCAGCTGACCGTGATTTGCCTCATACTCTATCAGAAGTTTAGCTTTTGCAGCTACAGATAATTTCAGCAATACAAGAGGAAAGAAATTAGATTCAGGGATTTTTCCTAATTCCTCACTTTCCTCTATCCTTGTTTCTCCCCTATCTAGTGTTAGGGAGTGACATTAGGGATGGGGGTGAGAGTAAGGGTAGGATAAAGTGTGGAAAAAAGAAAACCCCACAAAGTGGCAAAGACCAGCTACACTGAATCACATCACATATTCTCAATTCATTTCTTTCTACACTGGAAGAAATATCAATTCACATTGTAAGTGGACAGGACTGACATTAAGACTCAGAAGGAACAGCAGCAGCCCACAGTGTTTTTAGAATCTTTAAAACCCCTACAATACTCAAATTCTATAAAATAATGAAAATGAATATAGTCTAAATCCCATTTAAACAATACTCATCATTATACCAAGGCATTCATACAACATAAATTTTAATATTTTTAGGAAAATACTTAGAAAAGAAACAAGAATTCACACAGTTCTGTTGCTGCAAGTGAAATAGATCAACATTACATATTTGTACCTTTCATGCTCAGCCCTATAGGTTATATTTTAAATGAGGTTATATTTTAAGAGAAATGAAGACAAGTGTATATGAAAGTAGTGTAGAAGGTTGTACAAGTCTTCAAGAAAATGCTCACCAAATATGCTGTCTTCCTGAGTTAGAGAGGTTATCAAATATACTCAATCTACTAAAACAGTAGAAAGCTCTTCACATAGCAAAACCAAACCACACACACACACACACACACACACACACACACACAAAGAGGGGGAGAGGAGAGAGAGAGAGAGACAGAGAGACAGAGAGACAGAGAGACAGAGAGACAGAGATCACATACACACAACTTTCAGAAGTTCTTTTCTTCTTTTTATTGGATATTTTTTATTTACATTTCAAATGTTATTCCCTTTCCCAGTTTCACATCCATAAATCTCTATCCTATCCCCTCTCCCCCTCCTTCTATGAGGGTGTTCCCCACACACACCCACCCCTTCCTGCCTGCCCACCCTGACATTCCCCTACACTGGGATATTGAGCCTTGACAGGACCAAGGGCTGCTTCTCCAATTGATGCTCAACAAAGCTATCCTCTGCTACATATGCTGCTGGAGCCATGGGTCTGTCCATGTGTACTCTTTGGATGGTGATTTAGTCCCTGGGAGCTAAGGCTGGTTGATATTATTGTTCTTATGGGGTTGAAATCCCCTTCAGCTCCTTCAATCCATTCTCAGTTAAATGTTTAGCTTAGAGCATTCTCCTCTGTATTTGTCATGCTCTGGCAGAGCCTCTCAGGAGACAGCTATATCAGGCTCTGGTCAACTTGCATTTCTTGGCATCAGCAATATTGTCTGGGTTTGGTGGCTGTATATGGGCTGGACCCCCAGGTGGAGAAACCTCTGGATGGCCTTTCCTTCAGTCTCTGCTCCAAACTTTGTCTCCATATTTCCTTCTGTGAATATTTTTGCTCCCCCTTCTAAGAAGGACTGAAGCATCTGCACTTTGGTCGTCCTGCTTAAAATAATTTAAGCTAGGGAGATGGTTCTCTGCGCTAAGTGCCTGTCATGAGAACCTGAGTTTGGATCCTCAGTTCCCATAAAAACCGAGCATGGCAGTCAGGTGGATAACATTCTATTTAAGCAGTAAACTCTATGATCAGTGAGAGAGCCTATCTCATAAAGAAAGGTGGGAAAATATAGACAAACCACTACATAAAACAAATCAAAACCAAAACACCTCCTGCGGTCATGGCTAGTGCTAGACACTGGTTGTGTGCTATGAACATTCTATTAGGAATGACAGCTCTAGCATCCATAATTGTCTGGTGATATTCCTGAAGCTTGTCCAGAGTTTGAGTTTTGAAGAATTCTTCCATCTGTTTTGTAGAAAAGTTTAAGAAGTGCTATGAAAGTATTTCTGTAAGTTTTTTGAGAACTTGAGATTATTATTCTGAGTGAGGTAACCCAGTCCCAAAAGGACATGCATGGTATGTACTCACTTATAAGTGGATGTTAGCCATAAAATGCAGGTGCCATCATACATTCCACAGACCCAGAGAAACTAAACAGGCAGGAAGGTGGAAGTGAGGAAGCTTGAATCTCACATAGAAGGGGGGATAAAATAGTCATAAGAGGAGATCGAGGGAGGGAACTGGGAGGGAGAGAGGATGGGGGATATGATGTTCAGGATCAAGTGTGGGGAAGGATAAACAAGATTTCTAGATAGCGATAAAAATGAATGGAAATCTGCAACTGATAGGGGTGAGGAGGTGGTAGGCATCTCCAGGACAAGATAGTAACATGGAATACAAGAGGCACCCAAGAATCAGAGGGGGTAATCCTAGCTGTGACTTACTACACTGGGGATATGGAACCAGAAGAGGCCACTTCCTGTAGCCAGGTAGGAACCTCAGTGGGGCAATAGAGACACTAACCCACCTACAATACTTTCTAACCAAATTTTATCCTGTCTATAATTAAGGCAAGCATGAGGGAGGGAACAGAAACTGAGGGAATGGCCAACCAACAACTGGCCCAACTAGAGTCCCATCCCAGGAGCAAGTACCAATGCCTAGTACTATTAATGATACTGTGTTGTGCTTGCAGATAGGAGCACACTGTCCTCTGAGAGGTTTCACTCAGCAGCTGACTCTGACAGATATAGATACCCACAGCCAAAGTGTGGGTTGAGCTTGGGGACTCTTATGGAAAAATAGGAGGAAGGAATTGCAAGCCCCAAAGGGGATAGGAACTCCACAGAAGACCAACAGAATCAACTAACCTGGACTCTTAGAGTTCTCAGAGTCTGAACCACCAACCAAGGAACGTGCATGGGCTGGACTTAAGCCTCATCACACATATGTAGCAGATGTATAGCTTGGTCTTCATATGGGTCTTGAACAACTGGAAAGAGGCTATTCCAAAAACTGTTGCCTGTACATGAGATATGTTCTAGCTGGGCTGCTTTGTGTGGCCTCAGTGGGAGAAAAAGCATCTAGCCTCACAGAGACTTGAAGTGCCAGGATGGGAGGATACTCAGGGATGACCCTACACAGTCAAAGGAGGAGAGGAGGGGGAATGGGGGAAGAATTGCACAGGGTGGGGGGTGACCAGGAGGGGGACAGTGAGTGGAATGTAAAGTGAATAAATAAAATAAATTAAAAATAAATTTAAAAAAGGATTTTGAGAGAATCAATAAATGAGAACATCTAAGTCAGAGATTTTCTTTCATGATGACCTGCTTCAGTTACAAAAAAGTGGAATTTAAGTGCATGCTCCAACATAAATGAGTTAAAATCATTACTCTAAGACAAATAGGGCATATATAAAGAAGGCCTATATATGATGCTCAGTGGAAATATTCTTTTATTTGTTATTTTATTTATTTAAATTTCAAATGCTATTCCCCTTCCCAGTTTCCCCTCCAAAAACCTGTTCTCCCATCCCACTTCCCCCCTACTTCTATGAGGGGGCTCCCGCACCCACCCACCTACCCACTCCCACCTCACCACTCTAGCATTCCCCTACACTGACTGGGGCATCAAACCTCCACAGGACCAAGGGCCTCCCTTCCCACAGATGCCAGTTAAGGCGATGTTCTGCTACATATGCAGCTGGAGTCATGGGTCTCTCCATGTGTACTCTCTGGTTGGTATTTTAGTTTCTGGGAGCTCTGAGGAAGGAATGAGGGTCTGGCTAGTAGATATTGTTGCTCTTCCTATTAAGTTGCAAACCTTTTTCCATCCTTCATTCCTCCATTGGGGTTCCCATACTCAGTCCAATGGTTGGCTACGAGCATCCACTTCTGTATTGGTTAGGTTCTGGTAAAGCCTCTCAGGGGACAACTACATCAAGCTCCTGTCAACAAGTACCTCCTGGAATCAGCAATAGTGTCTGGGTTTGATGGCTGCAAATGGGATGGATCCCCATTTGTGGCAGTCTCTGGATGGCCTTTCCTTCAGTCACTGCACCTCTCTTTGTCCCACATTCCCTTAGACAGACAATACTGTATTAATACTTTTGAGATGGGTAGGTAAAAATTCTTGCCTAGCATGTACATGAATTGGAAATCAATCTACAATCTAACTGCATTTCTAAAACTAGCCACTGCTAATGATGTTTGTAGGAGTAAGCAAAGAGCCTTGGCAAAGGTTTCAAAAGAGATGATTACCAATCCTCTGGGTATTTGCAAAGCTAAAACATGACCAGACCTTCCAGATGGTGCAAATCTATTTAAATATTTCTCTAGTATGAAGAAGAAAAAGAAGAATCCAAACAAAGGGTTAGTGTGTCAATGCCTGAAGCATGGCATGAATCAATGTGATGAAGATTTGTCTAAGAGAAACTATTCTTCATGTTTGTAGGTTTCTAAGGAGAAGAAGTTAAAGAGGAACTTGAGTTGAATAGAAATTCTATTTCCACATTGTTCACAGACTCTTAGGAAGCAAAAAAAAATGTCCAAAAGGATAAGGGGGAAAATCTAACCAGTTTGATTTTATCTCTTAGACATGCTGTAGTTGAATATACTAATGTTTGCTGATTTGAACAATTTGGCTTTATTCTCTGTGTCATTATCTATTAATATGGTGCGAGTGTGTGTGTGTGTGAGTGTGTGTGTGTGTGTGTGTGTGTGTGTGTGTACCCATCAATTATAGGAAATTAATAAGTAGGAATTAAATCCTAGAAATATAAATGTTCCTAATTGGAATACTTTATTTTGGGAATTAAATGCTGACAATAGAACCAAAAATAAAAAATAAAAATGCCTAAATTATAGAATTGTCTAGAAAATTAATAATTCCAGTGTTAGCTTATAGAGTCGGCTGAACGTTATGCTGGGTGTACTCAGAGGGGAAGAAACAATAACTGCACTAAATCAAGAGAGGAATCCACCACCAACTGCAGCCTGGTAGGTGAAAACTAGATCTCTTCTTACCAAATTTAAGCAGAATGATTGGATCCAGTCACTATATTCTGCTGAAGTAGAATTTGCAGTTTTATACTTGAAATAAAGGTTTATATTTTTCTGTGAAAATGAATTTGGACACAAAAGCATGAAAATACCCATATAAAATACCATTAGGAGTCATACCAGAGAATGACTGAAACAACTTTTAAAATACCATGATTTACTTCTACATCTTACTAAGTACCTTAATTCTAGATGTTTGTTTGTAATGATTTAAAGTTTGTCCCCATCTCATGGTTTCAACACTGTTGATTTGAGGTTAGGATTTGGGAGTTAAGTTTACTGAGAATGATTAACTGCATCACCCCTTTCTACAGAAGTGAAAAGCAAAGTGGAGACATTCTGGGACTGTGCCCAGTTAGAGACCTACTGCTTCTTTGCAAATCGCTTCTCGCTCTTAGTGGGGATGCGATTTATGGGAATATTTTTAAACTGGAGTAGGCTGGCAGAATTTTTGGTATGACTTTGGGTAGATATTAGGGAAAGGAATAAAGAAAAAAGTATAAAATACCCACATCTCACTCGTGACCGTTCTAATTCATATTTAGCAAGCCTACATCTAGTTCATTTTAAAGAATATACTGTACTGTTCTTAATATTTCTTCATCTTTATAATGAAACTCTGAGTTCATCTTATTTTGAGGGAATTTATTGTTAAAAGGAAAAGTGGGGCATCTTAGGTAACATGATCATTTATGTCTTATCAACAAGAAATTTGAGGTAACAACATATCTAGTTTAATTCTAGTTGTAAAATGTGATTAGAGAGAAGAAATTTACCCAAGTCTAAGAATAATTTTTCTCATGATCAAATTCAATTGTAAGAAAAATTTATTCCTGAAATACTGGGGTGTTTTATGGAGATATTGTACCACTTACATATAAACATCCAGATACAGAGAAAAGAAACATGAAAGAAGTGGCCATGGAGAACCAGGGATAAAATATGGCTTTCTGAAAGCGTGCTCAGTAAGGATATGGTTATTTGGCATTAATAAAGAAGACAATTTCCATCCATAGCACATCTCTGTCCCTAGGAGCAGATAAATTCATATAATGGAGAATTATAGCACAAAGTTTAAATGCTTTAAGTTTAACAATATTTGCCTTTGTAGTGCGTAATATCCATTTATTCATTCAATGCTGAACTTTTATCAAAATTGTCTATGTAAATACACAAACAGAACTTCAAACTTATTGATATTGATGACATCTACCCTCAAAAAACACAATGAAATGTCATGCTTGGTTAGATGACAATTTGGAAGTCATCTGTCTTACCCATTATAATGACATTTTGATTTCTTATAGTATTTATAAGGTTCTGTCATTATTCCATGAAAATCCATTTAAAAAATGCAATATATCCAATGTGATATAACTGCATGTAATGCGATACTGTCTGCAGAAGTGCAGCTACATTGACCTTAGGGACCAGAAGCAATAAGATGATAAAGTATTTCACTATTTCATTTTAAATATAATCACTGAGACACCCTATGGTTTCTTTTCAGATGACCATATGCACAGAGCCTATACTAAATTGATGCAAAAAAAAATGAGCAATGTCACAGAATTCATCCTCCTGGGCTTGACTCAAGACCCAGACCTGCAGAAACTCTTATTCATTGTGTGCTTAATAATCTACTTGATCACACTGGCAGGTAACATGCTCATCTCAGTCACGATCTTCATCAGTCCAGCCCTGGCTACCCCCATGTACTTCTTTTTGTCCTACTTGTCCATCATAGATGGTTTCTACTCTTCTTCCATAGCACCCAAAATGATCTATGACTTAATCTCTGAGAAGAGCACCATATCCTTCAATGGATGCATGACTCAACTTTTTGCTGAGCATTTTTTTGCTGCAGCTGAAATCATCTTGTTGATTTCCATGGCCTATGATCGTTATGTAGCCATCTGCAAGCCCTTGCACTACATGACTATCATGAACCGACATGTATGTATCTTCTTGGTGGTAGCAGCTGGAATTGTGGGGTTTGTTCATGGAATGATACAGACTATATTTATAGCCCAATTACCCTTCTGCGGACCCAATACCATTAATCACTTTATATGTGATTTAATACCACTTCTGGAGTTGGCCTGCACTGACACTCATACTCTGGGGCCCCTGATCGCTGCCAACAGTGGGTCAATGTGTTTACTCATTTTTTCTATGCTGGTTGCTTCTTATGTGGTCATCCTTCGCTCCCTGAGGAATCACAGTTCAGAAGGGCGTCGCAAAGCTCTGTCTACCTGTGCCTCTCATGTCTCTGTTGTTGTCTTGTTCTTTGTCCCTTGCTCATACTTGTATGTGAGACCAATGACCTCCTTCCACATTGACAAAGTTGTGAGTGTGTTTTACACACTGGTGACACCTCTGTTGAACCCTTTAATCTATACCCTCAGAAATGAGGAGGTCAAAAATGTTATGAAGAAGCTCCTGGGTCAAATAAGGTCAAATATTTGTTAAAGAAAACCAGTTATTTTTTATAGTAAAGAGGAATACATGGTGATATTTCATATAGATTTTTTCTTTAAGTGATCCAAATTGATATATTCAATTACACTTTGCATCATAATTAGCACATGGATGATTTGTACTAATGCAGTAGGAATAGTATCATTACACTTGAAGAAAGTGTGTATGACCACATCAAAATGATAAGAGTTTCTATGGTATTAAAATTTTATTAATTTTTTATATTTAAAATCTTTAAATTTTGTTCCAATTTTTATGGTATCTAAATTAGTTGATTGCCAACAATGGTCACCCTATTCTGGTTAGAATGCATTTCTGCTATCGAACCATATTTGGGGATTTGTTTTCCCTACTCCACTTTGTTGCTTCTCTTTCTTGCCCTCTCCATGATGATCTTTACTCTGTTCTCAACTTCCGTGAGACACATGACAACAAATGCTGAGGAGGATGCAGGGAAAGGGGAACCCCTACTCATGTGATAGAGGGTAAACTAATGCAGCCACTGTGGAAATCAGTTAGGGATTTTTTTTATCAAAATACTAAAAATAAAACAATATGACCCAGATATAACTCTCCTGTGCATTTCCTCAAAGGGCATTAATCTACAACAGGGATATCTGTACATCTGTGTTAGTTACTGCTCCTTTACACTGGCTAGGAAATGAAATAACAATGTGTATACACCAATTGATAAGTGAATAATGAAAATGTGGTAATACACTTAATGGAATTTTATTCCACAAAAAATGAATGAAATGAATGATAATTTTCATATAAGTGATTGAGTCTAAAAATATTATATTGAACAAGATAGTCCAGATCCACATTGGCAAATACTGTATGTTGTCTTTCACATGTGGATCTAACTCGAACTTTTATATTTCTGTAGTTAAAAATTCCTGTAGAGTGTGAAAGCAAGAAAGCAAACAAAAGGGTATGAAAAAGGAAGGGGAATGAGGGGGAGGAATAGGAAAACACAATTTATGTGAAAGTTGGGATGCAAATACTAGGGGTTGAAATATTTAAGTGGAGGTTGGGGTAAGGATTAGGGAAATTGGGAGTGGTGGGGAACAGGGGAATAAACAAAAATCAAGGATGTATGAAACCCATATTGGAAACCTACAACTTTAAAAACTAACTGACTAACTAAAAGGCTAGAACCTGGATCAAACCCACTATTAGTTGATTTTTCAGATTAATTTTGTTTTTTGTTTTGTTTGTTTTTAATTACTTATTGTATTTTTTGAGATTATAATAGAGTTACATCATTTCTTCCTCCCCTTCTTCCTCCAAATGCTCCTGTATAAGCTTTCTCTCAAAATCATGGCCTCTTTTGTAAATAATTGTTCATATATGTATATAATCAGAGCCAAATGATCAGAGAGTTTTCTCAGAGACTGTGTCTCCTACTAATATTGAAGCTATACCCAACATGACTGCTTACACATGAGCTGAACAAGGATAACAGCAATGGATGTGCGAATGTGGACAGACTCAACACTACAAAATAAACACAGGCAACCAAGGAACACTGAGAACAAGAGAAACAGTATTGTCCAGGAAAGAGCACACCAAAATGAAAAATGGTCAATTTTGAAAGCATACATGCAAGTGATATAATTTTTAAAGCATTTAACAAGTAGAGCTTAAAATGATGCTCTCAGAAGCCATAGTTTAATAACAAAAATCAATCCCAGTATCACCATCAGCCCAGGGGAAACCCAAGTACTGTTGTTCTGCTAAAGGAACATAGCAATACAATGATATTCCCAGTGATAGGCTGCCATACTCCCAGATCTGTGCTTCACTCACCCATCACAAGACAAGACTATTCCTACAATAGATGAAAACTGACCCAGAGACACACAACTGGAGAATGTACTGAGAATAAGAGATCTTGGAACACGCAGTCCTAAATGGAGTGTTTGCATTAAACCTTTCCCCTTGAGAACTCAGGGAGCTATATCAAAGAGGAGATATAAAAATTATAAGAGTCACAAGGAATTGATGATTCTAA
Organism: Rattus rattus; assembly: GCF_011064425.1. Taxonomy (NCBI): domain Eukaryota; kingdom Metazoa; phylum Chordata; class Mammalia; order Rodentia; family Muridae; genus Rattus; species Rattus rattus. The sequence continues at coordinate 71,612,876 of NC_046158.1, forward strand.
GGAAATAATATCTTCCACACACAATAAGACTGAGGTACATAGGAACTCATAGAGATTTTGGCAGCACATAGGGGCCTTGGATAGGTTCAAGTCATACAGGGTCCCAGAAGTGAGAAGGAGAAATGAACATAAATTCTCAATCCTAACCAGGAAGCTATCTCCTACTGACATCAGCTTACAAAGGAAAAGTTAGCTTTCTCTGATGGAGTCCAACTGTGTATATCAATCACTTAAGCTTAGGCTCTATATTCAGAAGTAGATGACCAACACAAAATTAAATCTCTGGTATTTTTGTAGACTTTATGTCACATGTTGCTTTATTTGGGCATTTTCGTCTACCTAGGCTTTTGCGTGTATATTATGGTTTCAAATTTTAGGATTGTTAATGGTTTGTTGGTGTGTGTGTGTGTGTGTGTGTGTGTGTGTGTGTGTGTGTGTGTGTGTGTTTGCCTGTGCTGTGCACGTGAGTGTGCCTATGTGGGCATGTCACTGGGTTCCTCTGTGTGTTTCTGTGTATGTGTATATTTGTGCCCATGTGCATATGTATGTTTCATGATTTTTATTTACTCTGGTTTATTTTATTCTGATTTGTTTGTTTGTTTGTTTGATCATTTGCCTGTTGACCTTTTAAAGAAAGGGAAAACAAAGCCTATATAGTTTGGGAAAGAGGTTCTGGTAGGACTTGTGAGAGGGGAAACTGTGATCAGAATATGTTGTATGAAATAAAAAATAAATAAATCCCAGTATCATGCAGGATAAGTTCCTGTGAACTATTGTTGAGGGACCTTCACAGCCTCCCAAAATAACACAAATTACTGCCACTCCTCTTGGGGGAAAAACAGAATGGATTGCAAGAACCTTTTGCTGAAGGTACCATACAGTTTGAATGCAGGCCATGGGGAAATCAGCTGGAACTGAACTGGAAGCTTCTTTCCCAACGGACTAGCCTTCACAGTGCCAGAAGTTGCTATGGAAGACACTCCATGAGAAAAGCCATCAGTGGTCTTACCTTTTTGTAGATTCTGTGTGCTAATTCCAACCTTCCAAGGTAACTCACGTCCACTGATTTAATAGTGGCAAGATTGTTTTAGATTTAGCCGACTGCTTTCTAATTGGATGTGAGGGCCATTCATGTGCAGAAATGCATATCTGGTTCTTTAAGCCTAGTAAGACATTCAGCCTGTAGCTGAATGGGTCAGACCTAATCAAGACATCTCCATCTCTTCTTCAAGACCCAAAGAACATCATGGAAAAGGGGGCAGAAAGGGCCCCAGAGGATATAGGGGAGCTATGAAATTCCATCTTGTGCGTATGACATGGCCTTTGCCATCTTGAACACACATTAGCTGAGGCTACTGCATAAGACTTACATAAAATAAAATATGAAAGCGGGAAGGGCTGTTGAGAACTCAGCAGAAGTAAGAGGGTTGTAAGAGAGAGGCTAGTGGTCAATGCATATGATCACACAATATGATCAAAACCAAGAAAGTAATATGTGATTTATTTAGACAGTGGAATATTTTAGTGATAAAGAAGTTATGTTATTTATAAGAAATAGAACCAGCAGAAAATAATCATATTATGCAAATTAAGAAAGACCACATGTTTCTCTCATTTATGAAGCTAGGTGTTATAGATAGATAGATAGATAGATACATACATACATACATACATACATACATACATACATATAGATATATAAAATCATTTGTTTATCTATGCATGATATGAGTATAAACCACTCTCTAGACAAACAAAGAGGAGAGAGGGGGATTACAGGGTTAGTGTGTTGAAAGTACACTAATACACTCATATGGGAATGTCTTATGGCATCCTGTTCTGTCTACAATAAACATATGCCAATTCAAAATACTGTTAAAACAAAAACTTGAGTTCAAAGTTTTCAACGGAATAAATATGAGCATAAACCAGGTGCAGGCCATGGGCCTGGAGAGGAGGGAGAGCAGCAATTTAAGAAAAGGGGGGATAAAGAGCAGAAGGGAGGGGACACATGAGAAGAAAGCATGTGTAAAAATGCCATAGTACAATTCATCGTTCTGCATGTGTGACAATATACAGTTTTTTTGTAATGTAAGAAGGCATTCATGGGGGGGGGAAGTGAAAAGAAAAAATTGGGACCAGGTTTCCCTCTGTGCTAATCTTGTGGCTTCTGTGGGGAGCTCAGAAATATGTCTGACACTGAGATTGGAATATCTTTTGCTGCCAGCAACTCCCGTGTTTTCAGACTTTACACCAGTTTAGATTCAAATACAGGACATTGAAAAGGACGGATGCCATGCTACGATTTCCCGTGAATGCCCATATTGTAAACATTTGAAAGGAACAATATGGTTTTCAGCATTGTCTTCATGGGGGTTCCCCAACAGTAGGAGTGAGACTGTCTGTGAAACTGTTGTCCTATGGATCCTGTTCCCCTAGCTGGGCTGCCTTTTGTGGCCTACTGAGAGAGTCCTGCAGTGACTCGATAGGGGTGGGGTGATAAAGAGAGAGGGGCCCTCCCCCTTCTGAAAGGAGTAGGGGAAAAAGAATGGTGGGAGGATCTGCATGAGGGGATACTGGAAAGAGTGGGGAGGGCTGATATTGGGAGGTAAAATGAATACATAAATAATTGAATAAAACTTTTTAAAAGAATTACAAATCAAACTCAGTTCTTTTAAAGATCTAATTTTAGTTCCCAAACAAAAGCAAATAAAAAAACACAGTAAGGTAAAGCAAGATAGAGATGTTTTTACATACAGGCAACACTAATTAGACTCACTAGATTATATTAAACATGTATGTAACAGTAATTAAAGATGATGTCATGAATTTAAAGCAAGAACATAGGTAGGGATATAAGAGGGAGGAGATGAAAATGATGGAGATACAGTATTTTTATGTGTGAAATTCTCAAAATGTAAAATAAAAATTTTCTTTAAAGAGTGATATGATGTTAATGGTAATGAGCATTATTATAATGATGTGAAGGAAATGCCATGTTCATAAAATACCAATTCATGCTAATTACAGGTACATTAGCTCATAATGTTATTTTGTGATAAAAAAAAATTAGTTAAATATTAACTAAAATTTGCTTTAAAGTTGTGGAACTAAAGTTGGGATTAGGTAGAACTCAAGTCAAAGCTTCTGTAACATAAAGCCTTTCTGATTTATGAACGTCCACACTGCTTCTCCTGCATGTAAGCAAAACAAGTCAATTTCTTATACTGTTATTCACTGTCTTTTTTAACAAGAAGACAATTTTATTGGAGCTTAAAAGAAAAACCCAGGGTAGCAAGCCATAAATGTTGTTAGCTCCTCAAAAAGGGGAGATGAGAAGGAGAAAAACCATGCCATTTGGATTAAGCTAGAAGGGAGACCAGCCACATGGTAGAGAGGGGAACATTAGAGAAAGAGTAAGGAAGCCCAGTATACCAGAAAGCATACTTATTCTGCCCAGCATTCAAAAAAAGACAGGAGAAAAGAATTAAAAATAAAGTATTGTCTTTCTGAAGACTCAGAATAGCATACCAAACTATGGAGGCTCATAGTGACAGCCTTCAACCGAAAAAAGAAGAGGAGAAAAGCAGGAGGAGGAGGAGGAGGAGAAGGAGGAGGAGGAGGAGGAGGAGGAGGAGGAGGAGGAGGAGGAGGAGGAGGAGGAGGAGGAGGAGGAGGAGGAGGAGGAAAAGAAATCCTCCCGTTGATGGATAAGATTCAAGATGTGAAAAAGAAAAACTGTTTTAAGCACATTTCCTTGACCATAGAATAATGTGGCATAAAAATTTCAAATATAACTATTGTCTTTTTATTGCCCAGTATATTTTCCCCAAAACATAAACAAGCATCATTGTCATGAGTAATGTGTCTATTTACTTTTATTTTTCCATTTTAGTGATTATTTGTGAATATCAATCTACAATGAAGTTATAAGTAAAAGTCTGCTCTGATTTTTGTCTCTTGAATAAAGAAAATATAGTTGTGAATGTGAGCACATTCTTCTAATTCTCTTTGAAAATATAGCAACTGCCTTCACATGCGCAAATACATGCCACATTACATATACACAGAAATACTGCTTACTGACAGTAAATTTATATATTTCAGGGCTTTTGTTTCTTTGTTAATTAGTTTGCTCATTTCATTTTTGGCCTGGCTTTGTTCTTGGTTTGGCTTTGGCCAGAGTCTGGGTGTGTGCTCCATCCTCACAATCTTCCTACCTGTGCTCCCAAGTGCTGGGAATATAGTCATGTACCAGCATGAACAGCAGTTCATCAACCTTCAAGTTCTGTTTGCCTCTATATTGTCTTCAAGAACAGTCACTATTGGTGGACACAGATCTGATTTCATCTTCATTACTATAAAATAATCCATCATATGGGCTATATGATATTGAAGAAATCACCTACCTTATTATTTCTCTATTTTATCACCAAAAATGTGTTTTATTACCAAACATAATTTTACATGTTTCCATGACACACTCATGGGAAAGTTTTCTAAAAATCTTTAAGAAAATGAAACATTTAAGTTTTTATTTTTAATAATAGACACCATCAAACTACTCCTTGTAGTTGCTATGTCACGAGCAGTGTGAGAAGCCAGCCAGGCCTCATCTTTGATATCACTCACACTGTCAAATATATTGGTCTTATGATAACATATGTTTATCATATTTGCATCCATGAACTATTAATGCCTTCATCTATTTGTCTCTGTATCTGTTGGTTGATTAACTTTGCTTTGCTCTTTGTAGACATGTTTCTTATATTTCACTGTTTTTAGCTTCAGGATAGACTGCAAATATCTTCTCTGATCAATGACTGACTTTTAACCTGCCTGTGACATCTTATCATTCGAAAACACTTAATGATCTTATTATTTTCTCTCAATTTGATTGGCATACACAGTATGTGCTTCCACTTTGGCACTGTAAACACAGTTTGTTCCTGTGAGTCTCCCCTCAGACTCCTAGCACAGGGGCCTCCCTTCACATCCTTCTACTCCTCAGTCTGCTTTCTGCTTTCAGGTCACCTTTGCCAGATTGCTCCGCAGGCTTCCTCAACATCTATCTCTTTTGTCCTTTTGTGATCTCCTGTCCAATTTCATACACTATAACTACAGTTGTCTCTTATATACATATGTATCAATATACTGAAGCCCTACATGTGAGGGAAACATTTTGTCCTTTTGAATCTGAGTTATCTTATTTAAAATGAAACATTTTCATTTTTAAAAAATCAATTGATCTGTAAATCCATCTGCTTCTCATACTGCCTCTCACAGGAGACCTTTTTATTATTAGGCCAAGCTCAAACAGTAATCAAACTCTGGAATGTACTTTAACCTAAACTAACCTAAAAGTCAGTATACTAGATGAAATAGGACATACACAAGGGGTTGTATATGAAGCTTGAGGACAAAACACTTGTATCCTTTCAACAAGGCCATGATTTCAACCCCTGACACCACGATACCACAAAGGATAAATATATGTAAAGAACAGAACCTGTGTTATTTAAATGTACTTTACTCCTAGGGTGGACTGAAATTAGCACAGTAGTTGTCAGGGACCTACGAAAATGAAGGATAAGTAAAAAACTACTTACAAAATAAGAAAATTAAGAAAGTTTCCTAGAAATTGATGGTCAAGGTGGCTTACAGTAATTTGAATGTGGTTAATGTCACTGAATTCTGTAATTAAATGGGATGAAACACCATTCTATGGATTTATGTGTATATGCATGTGTAAAATATATACAGAACCACACATAAATGGCTTTAGAAGATTAAAAAGTAAGAGGGATCCATGAGTCAGGTTGGTGGCAAACAAAGGCTCAAAAACAGGCAAAAACGACCAATCAATAAAAATGAGGACTACTGGCCATGGAACTAAAGGATCTGCTTTGCTGTGCCAGTCCTGGAATTCGAGACTATCTGCTGATTTCATTTAAATTCAAAGAATGCTAAGAAAAGATTCCACATAAAGTTGCAGTGAGCTCTTTATCTCCACAGAGCCTGGAGGAGAGAGTGTAGTAGAGTGTAGTAGTCCCCTAACTCTCAGGGTATTTTTACTCAATTACTTACCTGTGTGCCTTTCTCAGTAGTTACTGATCTAGAGCGTAGTATTGAAGTCTGAGTGCCAACATCCTCTGCCAGCAGACTCATAATGTGTCACATACATAATTACATTAAAAGAATGTGGCCATTCTAATGCTTAATGTCTACATAATCTTTGGTGCTAGAAATCCTTCCATTTAATCTCTTCAGCCATTTGCTGTTTTTTTAAAAAATAAATGAGTGCAATCAGAACATTTCCATTTCTAGACCAGGTTCAACAATATCACAATCAGCAAACAAGCCCCAGAAAGAAATTTTCAAAGTCTTACAATTCATCTCAATCTAAACTACAACTTAGATGCCTACTTAATGCCAGCTGAATTTCTAAAATTAGCCACTGCTAATGATCTTTGAGGGTACCAAGTAGGAGTAAGCAAGAGATCTTGACTGCTGCCTTGGCAAAGACTTCCACAGAGACTAATACCAATCCTCTGGGTGTTTGAGAGGCCAAAGCATGACCAGATTCTGCAGACTGTGGAAGTCTATTTAAAAGCATTTGTTCTCAACCATCCTAATGCTACACCCCTTTATGAGCAACCAACAGTTGCTTATATTGTGGTGACCCTCCACCCTGCAATTATTTTCATTGCTAATTTATAACTGTAATTTTGCTACTGTTATGAATCCTAATTTAAGTATCTGTGTTTTCCAATAGTCTTGGACAGCCCCAAGAGAATCCCTGATTTAACGTTTATTTAGGATCAAAGAAGAAAGAATCAAAGAGATGGGGAGTGGTCAGTGAGCAGCAACAGAAGCAATCATATGTCAACAAAGTGAAGATTTGTTTAGGAACTGTTGCTATTGATGTTGGTAGGTGTCTAAGGAGACAGATAAAGGGGAAGTTGAGTTAAAATAAAAGGACTTCTTTTGAAACAGTGCTCATGGACTCCTAGAAAGCAAAGCATAAGCCAAATATAGAAAGAAAAAACAAGTTGAGTATATTCACTTGACTGTTTTTTGTTTGAATATGGTGATATTTTCTTGTTTGAATGTTTTCATTTAGCTTGAACTTGATAATAAAACAGAGAAAGGTGGTAAGAACTGGGTCCTAGAACTACAAAACGTCACAACGAGCTGTTCCTTAGCTTATTTTGGGAGCTAATCTCAACTCACAGTTGTAACCAAATGGACATTAATATCTAAATTGGAGAAATGTCTGGAAAAATAGTAATTCCAATGTCAGCTTATAGAGTCCACTGAGTGCCCTGCTGTATGGTCCCAGAGGAAAGAAGCAATGAAGTATTCAATCTACAAACAGAGGAATCCACAACCAACTAGACCCAGGTCAGTGTAAACTACAGCTTTTCCTCCAAATTTGTAAGCAGATTAACTTGACTCAGACAACTTCTCACAAAAGAGACCCTGTAGTTTTATACCAGTTAAGGTTTAATATTTTCTATGAAAACAAATAAATGTAACATAACTTTATGTTACTATAAAAAATACCGGGGGCTGGAGGGATGGCTCAGTGGTTAAGAGCACCAACTGCTCTTCCAGAGGTCGTGAGTTCAATTCCCAGCAAGCACATGGTGGCTCATAACCATCTGTAATGGGATATGATGCCCTCTTCTGGTGTGTCTGGAGACAGTGACAGAGTACTCACATTAAATAAATAAATAAATAAATAAATAAATCTTTAAAAAAAATACTTTCTGAAATTTATCTAAATCAGATAGTATTGAGAAAGAAGGCGCTGCTAAAGAATCTTACATGTACACTGATTATGAACAGTTCTGTTTGTAACCACTTGTAGTTTTTTCCCCTTTTCATAATTTCCACACAGTCACTTTGAAATTATGGCTTGTGAATGAATTAAACTCATTGAGAATTATTAGCGACAAAGCCCCACATAGAGGAACACTTAACATAACAGATGTACTCCGGGACTTAGCCACCCTGAAAACCAAATGGGATTTGCTCCTTTTTGTTGGTCATAGGTCCCAATTATGAGCTTTGTAACCAAAGTTGTAAAAATTGTATGGATTGATTTTTTTGCAGATAATGTGTAAAGAGGGGAAATGAGGCAGAGTAAGATTTAAATCACAACATTGATAGCTCTGGAAAAGCCACATATAGTACATTTAAAAGAACACACTGCTGTATATCTTCAAATTTTATAGCACTTGGCAGTGAAAACTATAAATTCATGTTATTTTGACTGAAGTCATCCCCAAAAGGAAACAGCTTACTATAGTAGCTAAACCTCTCACTTATGTCTTGTCAATAAGTATAGAGTGACCTTAATCTAAGTTATTTCATTTGTAAACGTTAGCGTAAAGCAGAGTTTGGCTTAACAGTGAACATATCACTAGACATGATAGAAGTTTAATTTCAAACACATTTTATTTAATGTGTTTAATAAGTGGTACTAAGCAGACTTTGTACCACTTACATGTACACTTTCAAAGATATAGATGAAGGAACCTGAAGGAATGGGTGTGAATTGGGCATGAAACCTGTAGCTATAAAATGAAATGGATTGTGCTAAAACAGGTGTGATAAAGGTGGGTTCTTGACATTCAGAAGGAAAAAAGGTCAGTTTTAGCTGTGGCTGTCTTTAGGTGTAGGCATTCATTTGATAGAGAGGAATAATAGGCCACAGAGTATAGGTGCTTTTATTTGAAGAAGATTTATTTCTTTAGTATGGTGTACACAGATGAATTTCATAGAATATTGGTGTTTGTGAAACCACATTAGACAAATGCAACTTCAAAATAATTGTGATGTTGATTATATTTACCCTACAAAAACCCAATGAAGCCATGTCTGAGACTTGTTAGAATCTTGAAGTTTCCTGTGTAATCAATGAGAGCTGAATTTTTCCTCTTCCTCTTCCTTTTCCTCTTCCCCTTCCACTTCCACTTCCTCTTCCTCCTCTTCTCCTTCTCCTCCTCCTCTTCCTCTTTCTCCTCCTCTTCTTCTTCTTCCTCCTCCTCCTTCCTTGAAAATAGATTCTTCTCTCAGTCAATACATCCCAACCTGTTTCCCTTCCCTCCACTCATCCTACCTCCCTACAACCTCCCGTTTTGCCAAGCTCCACTTCCCCTCCATTTCCTCTTCAGAAAACAGCAAACCTCCAAGTGATGACAGCCAAGCAGAACAAAACAAGATATAATAAGGCAGGGTGAAATCCCTCATGCAGGGACTGGACAAGTAACCCAATAAGAGGAAAAGAGTTCTTGTAGTATTTCTAAGGTCCTATCACTATTTCATGAAAATCAACTAGGAATAATCCAGCTTATCCAATCTGATTTTTATGACTGCATGGGATATGATACTGTCTGTAGAGGTTAGCAGAAGTGCAGCTACAAAGATCTCAAGGTCCAGCAGTAATAAGATGATGGAGTATTTCAGTTTGTCATTTTAAATATCATCACTGAGACACCCTATGGTTTCTTTTCAGATGACTTTACCCACAAAGCTATAGTAAATTGATGGAAAGGATGAGCAATGTCACAGAATTCATCCTCCTTGGCTTGACCCAAGACCCAGACCTGCAGAAACTCTTATTTATTGTATGCTTAATAATCTACTTGATCACACTGGCAGGTAACATGCTCATCTCAGTCACCATCTTCATCAGTCCAGCCCTGGCTACTCCCATGTACTTCTTTTTGTCCTACTTGTCTATTATAGATGGTTTCTACTCTTCTTCCATAGCACCCAAAATGATCTATGACTTAATCTCTGAGAAGAGCACCATATCCTTCAATGGCTGCATGACTCAACTTTTCGCTGAGCATTTTTTTGCTGCTGATGAAATCATCTTGTTAATTGCCATGGCCTATGATCGTTATGTAGCCATCTGCAAGCCCTTGCACTACATGACCATCATGAGTCGACCTGTGTGTATATTCCTAGTGGGTGCCGCTGTAATCTTAGGATTCATCCATGGAGGAATACAAACTTTATTTATGGCCCAGTTACCCTTCTGTGGTCCCAATATCATCAACCATTTTATGTGTGATTTAATACCACTCCTGGAGTTGGCCTGCACTGACACTCACACTCTGGGACCCCTGATCGCTGCCAACAGTGGGTCACTGTGTTTGCTTACTTTCTCTATGCTGGTTGCTTCTTATGTGGTCATCCTTCGCTCCCTGAGGAATCACAGTTCAGAAGGGCGTCGCAAAGCTCTATCTACCTGTGCCTCTCATGTCACTGTTGTTGTCTTGTTCTTTGTCCCTTGTTCTTACCTGTACCTAAGGCCCATGACCTCCTTTCCCACTGACAAAGCTGTAACTGTGTTTTGCACCCTAGTGACACCTATGCTGAACCCTTTAATCTATACCCTCAGAAATGAGGAAGTCAAAAGGGTTATGAAGAAGCTCTGGGGTCAAATGAGGAAAGCTCATGATACGTAAACCTGGTGATTTGTACCTTTAGAAACAATGTCTAATGCTGTTCCATGGACATTTGTTCTCTTTCTGAAATGAATAAAATTTAAGCTAGTCAATTTTCTTCTGCTTCAAGGTTTAATTGGAATAATCACTATATTTATTGGTGATGTGCAGTCTCATAATATATGAAACAAAGTCCGTAATCAAATCAATGTAGCAAATTTTCCACCCCATTAAAATGTGTCATCCATTGTGTTGAGATTCTTTAACTCCTTTCTCTTTGTTCTTCATAAAATAAATAAAAAAGTGTTCTGAACCTGGCTACCCCCTCTACTTAGAACTTGTTCCTTCATAAGTGTATCTTTATACCCATTGGCTGACTTTACCAATTTTTCCTTTTTCCTAACTTGTCTATCCTCTGTGACCATTATTCTACTAATATACACCATACTTCTAATTAATAAATATAGTTTATTTTATATTGGAATATTAGTCAGCCATAACATGAATGGAATCCTAGCATTTGTAGCAATGATGGCAGGCAGGTGGACCAACAAGGCAAATACTGCATATACTCACTCATATGTGGACGTCAAAGAATTTTGAAATATGTACAAGTAGTATGTATAAGTGAATTGTACTGACAAATTATAACAGGTAGGAGTAGCATGAAGATGCCACAATAAATCTAGATATTCCCATAACGCTTAATTTCTTTAAGATAAGAAAAATAAGTAAATACCATCAAATTCAACATACACTGTATCCATCACTTACCAATGTGCTCATAAAATGCAAATTTAATATTTTTGTTAGGCAGATATATATGAGGGTAAAGCATCGAAATTTTAAACAATTATTTTATTTAATGTGAAAATAATGAATATCATGTAACATATTTTGACCATATTTACCATGCACTCTATTCAGATCCACTCCAACCTCCTGATGCCCCTAATTTCATGTCCTTTTTTCAGTCAAATTTATGCTGCCTATACACACACACATTATATTTATAGAGAGATAGAATTTGTGTGTGTGTGTGTGTGTGTGTGTGTGTGTGTGTGTGTATCTTGCATATTCATAGGTATGGGGACATCCACTGAAGAATGGTTGACCTCCCAGAGGCCACACCCTTATAAAAACACTGTCTTTCCCTTCCCCAGAATCCATCAACTATCACTAGCACCTAAGTTAAGGGTTTAGGCTTATGAAGCCCTCTCCCTCCAAGCTTGACTATTGACTGGTATGATACAGCACTAATGTTGGTGTTTTAATGTTAGACAGTAAAGTTAGAATAAGGGAGAAAAAGTCATACACATGAAATATACGTTCTATTTTTCTCAGTTTAAGAGTTTTTTAAATGTTCTACTAAAGCAACAGCAAACTTCTTACTCAATTCCACTGAATAGGCACAAGCTAATGTCTTACAGGTGTCTTAAATGTCCTACAGTCTTTGAAAAGGTCTTTTATTTATTCATCTACTCATTTATTATTCCTGTTCACTTATAGATAATAAATAGATGATAGATAGATAGACAGACAGATGGATGGATGTGTGGATATGTATGTTTGGTCATAACGTGCAAACCTGTTGATTTCAGAGGCCAGATAAAGGCATCATGTGTCATGGACTGGGGTTATAGATACTTTTGAGCCACCATGTGAGTCATGGGAATTGAACCCGGGCCCTCTGGAAAAGCAGTCAGTGTTCTTAGTCACTGAGCCACCTCTCCAGCCTAAAATATCCTCTTTGAATCTATTGAGCTTTAATTTTCAGCACATTTTGTAGGCAAGCTTGCTTTCACATGAGACATGGCTAAAAATGCAGAGCAATTGCAAAACAATGGTGAAAGTAAGGAAAGGAAAAGAAAGAAAAGGAAAGGAAAAGAAATAAAGAAACACTTAAAAACTTGCATTCACTTTCATATTTATTTGAAATCTAAACTCTCTTTGTAAGAGAATGATTAAATAGATGGGGAAAATTCTGTTTTAAGTAGATTTTTAGGCCATAAAAGTGTTGCGTATAAATTTGAAATTAGGTTAGTCTCTTTATATTCACTGGTATATTTTCCACAAAACTTAAAAGTGAAGTTTACTATATCAAGTCTTTACTCTTTCATTTTCCCTATCTATCGTGAACCAAGCTCCAGTTACTGCCAACTGCTATTCCTCTCCTATCCTCTTTCCTTTTACTGGGCATGGCCTAAGGATGGATGCTTAATTTTGGACAAGGAACCAGGATCTGAAAGGGTCATATGCCTAGAATGCCTTGTTAAACTGGTCAATGGAATAATTTATCCCCAGAGCATAGTTACCACCTTTTAGGCCAGCGGAGCTTAAACTTATTGGCCGTAGCTAATGTTAAAGAAGCAATAATTGAAGAGTAGAGAGAAAAAAATGGTTGAATAGCAAAGAAATCATGGAGGTAGTGCATGGACAGGGTCATTGAGAAGACTAACCAGACAGGATGGATGCAGGTATACTGCAATGTCTGGAGACACAGGGAATTCTTGGGACTGGGAGCAAACTTGTGAAAGAATATCTTGGGTTTTTAAAGATTTATTTTTTTTATTTTATGCGTATGTGTTAGTGCCTGAATGTAAGCATGTGTAATGTGTGTGTGTGTGTGTGTGAGAGAGAGAGAGAGAGAGAGAGAGAGAGAGAGAGAGAGAGAGAGAGAGAGAGAGATGCCTAGTGCCTGAAGACACCATAAGAGGGGATTTGGATCCCCTGGAACTGGAGTTACAGGCAGCTAAGAGTTGCCACATAAACCAATTGGAAGAGGAGTAAGTGCTTTTAACTTCTGAGCCATCTCTCCAGCACCAAAATTCCTTGTTTAGAGAGAGAAATCATCATTTTCTGACTATCAATAGGCACCATTCTTATGAGTGCCATGACTCTTTAATTTGATTTTTCCACTTCTAACAATCACACATGAATATGTTTTACAGATAAAAAGGTATTCTCTGCTCTTCTGTGTCTTGAATAAGAAAATAATATGATGAATTTTATAATTATTCCTTCGATGTTTTTTGAATCAAAAATATGAGCCACAGAAAAATATTGTTAGTGATTTCTTTTCACATTAATAGTATGACACACACACACACACACACACACACACACACACACACCACATTTTGTTTCTTTGTTCATTTCTTTGCTCGTTTTGTTTCTGGATTTTTATTTTTTGTTCTGGCTATGTGTATTGTCTGGTTTGCGTGTCACTTGACACAAGCTGGAGTTATCACAGAAAAGGAGTCTCCCTTGCGGAAATGTCTCCATGAGATTAAGCTGTAAGTCATTTTCTCAATTAGTGATCAAGGGTGGGAGGGACCCGTGTGGGTGATGTCAACCCTGGGCTGGTGGTCCTGTATTCTATAAGAAAGCAAGCTGAGCAAACCCGATGGAGTAAGCTAATAAGAAATATCCCTCCATGGCCTCTGCATCAGCTCCTGCTTCCTGACCTGCTTGAGTTCCAGTCCTGACTTCTTTTGGTGATGAACAGCAATGTGGAAGTGTAAGCTGAATAAACCCTTTCCTCCCCAACTTGCTTCTCGGTCATGAAGTTTATTCAGGAATAGAAACCCTGACTAAAACACTATGTAAACAAGGCTGGTCTCAAAATCAAGGTCTTCCTATGTCTACTCCTAAGTGCTAGAATTACAGTCATGCACCATCATAAGCAACTACATCTGTCTTCAATGTATTTTTTACTCTATGTTGTTTTCCAGACCAGTTATGGAGTGGATATAGAACTAATTTAATTTTCTTTTAATGACTACAAAATAATTCATTATGTCTGTTGTGTATTATTGAAACATTCCCTGGCTTGATTATTTCAGTCTTAGCATTCCCCTACTGATCTTTTTTCTGCTTGTAACAAAACCATCTACTATTTATTACAAAAAGACAATTCTGTGATGAGCATACTTATACATGGTTCTGCATGCACATGCATGAAGAGATTTTCTAAATAAAAGAAATATCTTTGAATAAATCAAAGGGCTTAACTTCTATGTTTAATAAATACCATCAGATGGTTTTCTGTACATACTATGCCACTAGCAGCGTGCTGATCTTTGGCAGCATTGACATTTCATGTGTCTAGACTTAAGCTGAAATTGGGCATCTTTGACAATGTATATATAAACTGTAAGTTCTTCTTTCCATATTTGACTGATTAGCTATTGGCTAACTTTACCTTTCCCTTGGATGATTATTCTTTATGTTCCATTTGTTGGTTGCAAAATAGATTGTAAATATCACAACTTGCTTTTGTGTGTTATCATTGAATGTATTTTATATATTCAGTAGCCACTTATTTTTCTTAATCCACTTTCTCGTCTCAGAAATTGTTCTCTAGCTCAGATCATGAATGTATTCTCAAACATCATCTTCTAACAATTTTCCAATAGTAATTCTCAGATGCAGTAGATTTCAATCTTAAATTCATCTTTTTGGTCACATGAAACAAGAATCAAATTTTATTTTCACCTCTCAGAAATGGCTACACATTCTCTTCTAGGGTTAAATCTAAATTTCCAGTTGTGTCCTATTTTACATGAACTTTCATAGAATGCAAAACCCCACTTACAACATAAATTAATAATATAAAACTAACTATATATAATCAGTATACATGAAAATATGTGATAGCAATCATATACAATTGGTTCATATCATATATGATGTATATATTTTACATCATACAGTTAATATCAAAATGGTAAAAAAACAACAAATAGCATGTATTTGTCCTTAAAACTCTCCAATTGCTACTTTATTAGATATATACGTTTGAGAATAAAGCAATGACAATTCGATAGTAACCTGCTTTTATTAATTCTTGAAGCTAAATTTTTAATATTTTTCCTAATAATGAAAAATTTCTTAATTAATTTATAACTTATTTTTTTCTATTATGAGACTTGGATTTAGTGAAAGAAATTTACCTAGCATGTACACCAAAAACTAGAGGTCTATATGTTACAATATATCAAACCACAGATTATGCATCAAACAAAGGATAAATTTATTACAAGTATGCAGTCTACATAACCGTAAAGAGTAAAAATTTGAAAAGCATATAATCAAGCTTTGTTAAACAAGAAAATGATGAATTAAACATGGCCCTGCTTTTAAAATTTCCAGACACAGGAACTAGAGAGATGGTGCAGGAGTTCAGAGTTTATACTGCTCTTACATAGGACTGACGCAATTCCCACCACCCATGTTAGGAAGCTCATAGCCACCTATAGCTCCAGAAAGATCCAATACTCTACACTCCTTGGTAGACAGCTACACTCACATACACGTGTATGCATACATACATAATTCCAAAGTTACAAAAAAACTAAATCTTTTTCAGTAAAATATTTCAGAACACAAGAACCTCTTGGGATGTATAATAATAGTTATAGGTCACAAAAGAAAAGTTCTTAGTCTATGAAAGGGACAAGTGGGGAGAGGAGAAAGAATCAGAAAAAGACAAAAAAGGATGAACTGAGAGTCATCAGAATACATTGTATAGATGTAAGAAATTGTAAATAAATAATAATAAATAAATAGAAATTCCACTCTATTTCTCGCAAAAAAAAAAAAAATCTGCTCTAAAGTCAGGATCTATTTCAAGCTAATGAAGACAATGCCGTAATCTATTCCTAATGGGGACTAAGTAGACATTCTATCAAATATGTTAATAGTTTCCTATGTGTAGGACACTTAAAAGCATGATTTGAGTTATCTAGTTTAAATGTCAAAGCACCACTTTGACAATAATATCAACTATGTTGGGAATTTCCTGCATTTAAAAACTGAATTAAAAGCTTCATGTAGATCAACTTAGTAAAACATCACTTTGAAACATAAATTATCTTCATCGTTCTCTGAGTCTATTGAGGTACATTGCTAATATTTTTAAAATGTAGCCACTCACTATAACACAAGTAAACATGGAAGAGATAATTCTAAGTGAAATAAACCAGTCTCATCTAGATAAATACACCATGATCTGACATGCAAACATAAAATATCTTTACCCTTACTCTGAAGGTATGTATCAAAAACTTAGGAGCTTTGAACCAGTTATCCAAGGTCATCCCAGTAATAAGCATAGGAACTGAGACTGTGGTCTGTCTGCAAAGCCCACGTTCTTGGCCTGTCTGAGAGAGTGTGGAAGCCATGCTTCCAGTGTCACAAAGAATGATGATGCACACCATCTTACAGGCATGCATGTGTGATTACACATGGAGGCTTTTCAGATGTGTCTTTCCTCACTTTCCCATAGCTCAATTAATTATCATACAGACCCAAATTGTCTTGCAATTTAAAAAGCAATGACTTTCTATGTTTTGAAACTGCACTAATAGTCTTATCTAGCCCTACTATGCCACGGGGGCACGGGCTCCACTATGTTCATAATGGCCTTACTTGAGATAGCTGGAGGTTGAAAGCAACCCAGAACAGAAAGAATGAATACAGAAAATGTGGTTCATTTACACAATGGAATATTATTCAGCTATTAAGAATAAGGATATCATGAGTTTTGCAGGCAAGTGGATGAAACTAGAAAATATCATCCTGAGTTCTCACTCAGACCCAAAAAGACATGCATGGTATTTACTCACTAATAAGTGGATATTAGCTTAAAAAGTACAGTAAACCCAGAATACAGTCTAAAGAACTCAAGGTTAACAAGCCTAAGGGCCCAAGTAATGATGCTTCAACCCCACTTGGTAGGGAGAAGAAACCTATCACAGGGTAAAGGGAGGCAGGGACTTGAGTGGGAGGGAATAGAGGGAAGAGAATAGGGAAACATGATCAAGTATTTGTTGGGGGGAGGGGCAGGAGAAAATCCCTGAGGGCCAAAAGAATGAATGGAAAACAGGCAACCTCAGGAGATAGGAGGTAGGGGGACCCTCTACAATGGATCAGAGACATGGGAGGTGAAAGACTCTCATGGGTGAGGGAAGAGGTACCTTAACCCTCAAAAAGCGTGAGACCCCAGGGAGTGAGGAGGCCTGGTGGGTTAGGGTGGGATGGGGTAAGGGATAGAGATATCCTCTTGGAGGGGGGTAGGGGAATGAGATGAGGAACTGTTGGAACGCTGACCAGGATGGGGATAATGACTGGACTGTAAAAAGAAAAACATGAAAGATAATTCTTTTTCTAAAAGCCTTATCTATTTCATTTAGTAAAATAATACTCTAAAACAAATTGTCTTTGCATTTCCCCAGTTTATTCAGATACACAATTAATACCTTTAAAAAGTACAGAATCCTAAGCTAATGGGTAATAATGGGTCAAGAAGAACTGATTTTTATTGATGAAACTAGAATACTTTCATAAGTCAATTAACCACATCAGACATCAGAGAGAGTTTCCTTATTTCTAAACAATAATAATGATAATTCAGGTCATATATATCTTGTACAGAATAAAACTGTGCAATTTAAGTAAAATCACGATAAACCATAAAAGCTTAGAGGGTGGAGGAGAATACATGGATTAAGGTAACATTTGGTGGAGAAAATGACAAGCTTCAGTTGTTTCACTTGGGGAAACAGAATCACCGTTATCACCTTCTTTACCACTCAGGTACCTGTAGCTTCCGTGCGTGTGAAGAGTTTCCTCATGGCATCTTTCACCTCTTCATTTCTCAGAGTATAAATGAGTGGATTCAACATGGGTGTCAGAATACCATAAAATACTGCCATGTTTTTGTCTATAGATAAAGTAGTCGAT
Organism: Rattus rattus; assembly: GCF_011064425.1. NCBI lineage: Eukaryota > Metazoa > Chordata > Mammalia > Rodentia > Muridae > Rattus > Rattus rattus. The sequence goes on from NC_046158.1 coordinate 71,631,085, forward strand.
GGACGCATATAACTAAATATACAGGGCACAAAGAACAAAGCAACAACAGTGAAGTGAGCCCCACAGGTAGACAGAGCTTTCCGTCTCCCCTCTACACTGTGGTAACTCAAGGAGTGCAGGATGACAATGTAGGAGGTACCCAGCATGAGGAAGTTCAGCAGGCAAATCACACCACTGTTGGCCACCACCAGCAGGCCAATGACATATGTGTCGGTGCAGGCCAGCTCCAGTAAAGGATACAAGTCACACACAAAGTGATTGATTACATTGGGACCACAAAAAGGCAGCTGAAAAATCAGAAGGATCTGTACCAATGAATGTAGGAAGCCACCCAGCCAAGCCACCCCCACCAGCACAACACAAAAGTTCCTAGTCATCTTGGTGGTATAATGCAGGGGCTTGCAGATGGCTACATAACGGTCATAGGCCATCACTGTGAGTAGAATGATCTCAACACCTCCCAGGAAATGAGCTCCAAAGAGTTGGGCCATGCAACCCTCATATGAAAGAGTTGTCCCCTCATACAAGGAATCAGCAATGAGTTTAGGGGCCAAAGAAGAAGAATAGCAGGTATCAATAAAGGATAGATTGGAAAGGAAGAAATACATAGGGGATGCCAGGCTGGAGCTGAAGGTGATGGTGACCACAATTAACATGTTGCTGAAAACTGTGACTGCATAGATAACCAAGAAGACCACAAAGAGAATCCTCTGGATCTCTGGCCTCTGGGAAAGTCCCAACATGAAAAATTCTGTAATATTGTGTGGTATTTCCATAGGTTCTAGGGATCCTGAATGTGTAGGTGCAGTGTTGCCTATAAAATGAAAAGAAAAATAATTCCAGGAGATGGGAATGTTGTAAGGTTTCCTTTGAATACTTTACTTTTCTCTTAGAGTGTTTTTTTTTTTCAGAAATCTTATACTAATTTATTCTGTTATCTCTTAAATATCATCATATGCCCTTTGCTTCCCTGAGCACTAGTTATTAGCACAAATAACTCATGATCTCAGCTTCTTTGCTTACAGCTGATTGAACTTTAATAGTAATTTTTCTGATTCTAAATGACATGCACTTCTGTCCATTTTCAAGGTCAATATAACTGAATTTGAGAGATAAAAAAGAAGAAATGAAGAAGAGGAAGAGAAGGAGGAGGAAGGGGAAGGGAGAGGGAGGAGGAAGGAGAGGGAGGAAAAAGAAGAGGAAGAGGAACTGAAGTAGATTGGGAGAAACCAGATGTGGTTGCAGTTGAAGACTTGCATGTTTTCCTCTTCTCTTCTGTTCATTTCTCCTGTGCTCGCCCACGCCAGGCTTTGGACAGGATCATGTCCAGGACACCAACCTAATTTACCATCCCCCACATGCTCACACATTCTTCTGGGGTTTGCTTATCTTTGATCTTGCTAAAATGCACCTAGATACAGGCCGCAACTTCCTCTACTGACTACAAGACAGACTTGGCATTTATAAAGGTAAATTAAATTGTAGGGACGTCTCAATCTATTCCACAATAATCTCTATTAATAACATAAAACTCTAAGGACAAAAACATCAGGTGTTCTGCGATGCTCTACTTCTTCCTTTGTTTTCATTTTCTGAGATAGCGTCTTACAACATAGTCCAGGCTATACAGTCCTCTTGTTCCTGAGATTATAGACAGGAACTATGTTACCCAGCTCAGATGCTGGGCAGGCTATAAATGACAGTCTAGTTCATCAGAACATGCCTATATACTTCCTATACTCCCGACGATATTAGACCACTATTTGTTTTGAGAAACCTGCCACTAGGCATTCACAACTCTCTGACCTAGAAGCACAAGTCTTTTTGAATAGTTAAAACTTCCCACTTGCTAAAGATATACAATATTTAGTACATGATTTAAGGGAGAAAAGACTATACATGGACTGACCCTGGGCTCCAACTGCATAGGTAGCAATGAATAGCCTAGTAAGAGCACCAGTGGAAGGGGAAGCCCTTGGGCCTGCCAAGACTGAACCCCCAGTAAACATAATTGTTGTGAGGAGGGCGGTAATGGGGGAAGGATAGGGAGGAGAACACCCATAGAGAAGGGGAGGGGGAGGGGCTAGGGGGATGTTGGCCTGGAAACCGGGAAAGGGAATAACAATCGAAATGTAAACAAGAAATACCCAATTTAATAAAGATGAAAAAAAAGATTTAAGGGAGAACCATGTAGTGTCAGAAAGAGACAGCCAGCTATAAGAAATCCTACAAGGAGGGGTTGGGGATTTAGCTCAGTGGTAGAGCACTTGCCTAGCAAGCGCAAGGCCCTGGGTTCGGCCCCCAGCTCTGGAAAAAAAAAAAAAAAAGAAATCCTACAAGGAAAAAAAAAGCATGTACTAATCAGGAATCATCTCTCTACTGTCTATACATTATTGCAAGGACAATAAATTTCTACAAGTGACAAGTCTGATGTGGCAAACCTTTCTAGCCATAACTCCAGAGAGCAGCAGTGCAGATCAAACCAGCATGATCCTCCCCTGAGCACCTTTCAATATATATTTATATATGTTGAAAAACATATATTCATTTAACTTCCACATTATCCCCACAGACTAAGTTCTCACCTGTATACAAAGAAAACAGGACACTGCACTCAGTAACTTTGGGATAGTCTTGAGCATTTTTATTGCACTTTGTGTCTCCCTTTAGTTTTTTATTTGAGAAGTACAAACAGCAATTAGTGGCAGATCTGAGCCTTGCCCCCAGGCAATCTTGCCACAGTATCTGTGGCCTGGGCTACGTGATATTGTCAGTTAATACTTCTATACTTGATTCTTGCCATAGGCAATCGTGCTCACTATAACAATGGATAATGTACACTTTCTCAAAGCCTTAATGTTTTTATCTATAAAATTAGAGCAAGTAAATTGTAATTGTTATTTCCATGCTCAAAACTGAGCTAACATTTTAAATAAAAGAGCTCTAGAACAACCTAATGTGGCAGCACGGACATGAAAGCAGGGTATGTTGTGTGTATATAAGGACCTGGAAGTGATAAATATTTAACAATTAATATCTGTGATTATCACTAGCACCTATATCATGGACAATTCTTGTGTGGTTTAAGGAACTAAGACACACAGTAGGCTGGCATTTCAAATTTATAAACATGAAATGTGAAAAATGTCTTAATCTTTATTCTCATACAGAAAGAAAAAGGTAGAGAAAATACATTCACTGCATAATACAAAATATAGATGAATAGTAAATTAATATCTTCCAAAATAAAAATGATATGATGACTTATATCTCTGATTTGTATTTGTGACTGTAGAAAACAGTATTTATTAAAACTATTTAAAAGAACTCTCCTGTTTGGATTATCCATACAATTATTCTATGTAACGTGAGAATTTTATTAATACTGCCCCAGGGTATTTTTATTCTGGATGTTCTTGTCTTTTGTTTTAAAAATATTGTAAACTAGTCTTAGTAATTCATGCCTATAACCTGGTACTTGAGATGTTAAGACAGGAGCTTGCTGTGAGTTCAAGGTCAGCCTAAGCTGTATGATGAGTGCAAAGCCAGCAGAATAACAGAGCAGGATTCTGTCTCTAAATAGGTAAAATTTAAATGCTAGTAAAAAATGGTCATAGAAAACTTACAGTGACTGGATCTGTGCACACCACAGGAGCGCCACAGTTTTCTCACATCCCCACATCATGGACTGGAGATCCTGGAAAAGTTCATAAAGCGTCATCAAGGTTAGCCCAGACATATGATCTCAAATTTACAGTTTTCTATCTCTTCTAATCTTAGATGAGAGTAAAACTTTTTTTACACCGATGCCAACACTTTATCATTGTTACCAAGTAATAAAATTTGTCTGAGCTGAAAACTTCCTGCTATTAGTAAAGTAAATGTGAGATCCAAAATGTCAACCATTCATTCACAAAACACGATGTAGCCACTTCCCTTTCATTTGCTGAAGAACATGACTTTTAAAATCTCATTTCATCCCGATGGATTTGAGATTCAGGAGAGCAGTTATTTCAAAGTTGTGTAGGAGATTTGAAGCAGAACCATGACTGGATCCTAGGTCCTTCCTTATACCATGCTGTTCCCTGTCCATCTTTCTACTTCATGTGGCTTTGGCAAGTCAGATGACATTGCTGCTAATGGCCAGGGAGAAAAGTCTCACAGCAGGAAGGGTTAAGTGGCTTGGTCAGTCTGCTTTACACAAGAATTTCCATGCACAGAGTTTCAGAGAAAAACCTTTCCCCTTCCACTGAAAGGGGTTATTTATAAGGTGGAAATATGACAGAGGGATTATTAACCCCATGTGCTCTCTGCCTCTCTGAGGACAATCACCCCACCCCCACAGGATCAACTGCTGGAGCCAGATTAGAAGCAGCTTCTGGTCACAGTTAGGACAGTGTGGAGGCTACCATTTAATTAATCCCTGTGAATGTAATTCCATCTCCTAAGGAAGACATTTTAGTTTGTCTCTTAAGATCTCTCACATCCTTCTAGTGTCTAGAGAGAAAGTTCACAAATTGTCATGAAGGAAAGAAAGTTAGGATATTTCAAATTCTAATATTGGTGGTTAGAATTTTTAGGGGATCACTGAAAGAGAAGCAAAAAAATCCACATCATTTGTTGAATATCCTGTTCTAGACACAGGGACTGGACCCCTGCAGATGTCATCTTTTCAACCCCACTCTACACAGCTAAGAGACAAAAATGACTGCCCGATACCTACATCTTTACTGTGAATTATGCTAAAAGTTCAAGGGAAGTAAACTCAGAACAACTTGAGTTGGAATTATGAATCCACCACCCCCATTCTTCAGGAAATAATCCAGGCATCCACCAACACCCTATATAACATTAGAACATAATGAATAGAACATAAAAATAAATGAATTGTAGGTGAAAATAATCAGAGTACATCTCACAAGCCCAATGCTGCCCCTAAGTAAGCAAAATCAAAGACAACATGTCACATTATTACCTATATTAAATTTTAAATATATAAAAGCATAAAGAAAAAATGTGTTATAATGTCATATTGGTAGTATTGGATTTTAGAGACAAAAGAGGCGGGTCTTGAAGTAACTAAGAGTCTACTACATCTTAACCTCATTCATGAATGAATATCTTGGCATTTCAATTTACTATTCAAGCTTTTTGTACAAGGGCCATGAATATCACTCCTCCTACCCAATGAGCTGATGGGAAAATGCTGCAAGTACGAGAAACTTAGATAATTCTAAAGAAATTCAATGATTAAAACAATGAAAAAGCCCTTTTGCACTAGCATTTGTTGGAATGTAACATTGCTTTACTCTATTGTGACTGGGAATATATAACAAAAATAATCTGTTATCTTTAACAAATGGTACTGGGAAAGTGGATTCCACATGCAGAAGAATGATATTAGATGGTACCTACCATGTTACCCAAAAGCTAACTCTAAATGGACCAAAGAAAGAAGCCCGAAACATCTTGAAGAAAACATAGGCAGTACCCTTCATGATGTAGGTTTAAGAAAGGACTTTCTGGGTAGGACTCCACTTACCCAAGAACTAAATCCAACAATTGACAAGTGGGGCTTCATAAAACTATGAAGTTAAAGAAATAACCAAGTAGGTAAAGGGGCAACCCACAGAATGGGAGAGAATCTGCCAGCCATAAATCTGATAGAGGATTAATATCCAGAATCCATAAAGAACTCAAAAACCAAAGTTTCTTTAATGACTGATTCTAAAAATAAGCCTGGAACCTGAACAGAGAGTTCTCAAAATAATAATTAATAACAATAAGTAATGGTAGGAATAATAATTAATAATAACTAAGAAATAACTCAAAAATGTTTATTGCTTCTAGCATGGCAATGCAAATCAAAACAACTTTGAGATTTCATCTTACTCCAGTCAGACTGGCAAAGGTCAACGAAACAACTGAGAACCAATGCTGGAAGGGATGAGACAAAAAGAGAATTGTCATTCACTGTTGGTCAGACTCCAAACTAGTACAGCCACTATGGAAAAGTCAGAGACTAGACCGGGAGGGGAATAAAATCTGGAGCGTAAAAAGAAAATTAAATAAAAAGAAGGAATATAAAAAAGAAAATTCTCAAATAGCTGAAAACAAACCTACCATATGATCTAAATATAACACTCCTCAGTATATACCCAAAGATTCAACAGACTACACTACAGACACTTGCCCAGCCATGTTCACTGCTGCTCTATTAACAGTAGCTAGAAAACGCAAACTACCTGAATGTCTACAACCAACGAATAAATAGTGAAAATATGGCACACATACACTATGGAATTCTATTCAGTTATGAAGAAAAAGGAAATTATGAACTTTGTAGGTAAATAGACCTAAAAAGAAATCATTTTGAGTGGAGTAACTCCAGCACAGAGAGACAAACAAGGTCTGTTCTCTCTCATGGGAGGATCATAGGTCCAAATCTTCAGATGTGAGTATAAGCCTCTTGTAAGCACAAAGAATAGGAAAGTAAAATGAGGCCATTAATGCGGTAGGAAGGATTGGGAGAAAATAGAGAATAAGTAATGGGAACAGTGAAATTGGAAAGGACTACTCTTTAAGGAGGAGGAGAAGAAATAAAGAAGAAGAAGCAGATATTTGAATGATCTGATTTTGGTAATGGGGGAAATGAGAAGGTCTTTAACTTCTTTAAGTCTTGCTCAATAAGAGAGAAAACATTTTTGTACTCAAAATCTTACTAAATGCTCTGTGCTAATAAAATAATGATTACTGATGGAGAATCTACAACTACTAATGTACTAAACCAACATAATCCTTCACAACAATCCACAAACACTTGTCCATATATCAGAAATGAGAGCACTCCTCTCCTCTCATCAAGGAAACTTCTCTTTGCAACAGATAGTGACCACTGCATAAAACCATAGCTGATCAAAATGCAGACTTGTGGAGCATAGTCCCACTGGATATATCTACAAAGAGTTCTGATACTTAAGTCTCGGAAGCCTTTCAAAAGAGGGAGCAAATTGTAAGAGGCAGAGGACCAGAAGTTTGCTGGAAGATTGTGTCTTCTAGTAACATGAGAAGCTATATCTATAAAGGTTCACCAAAATGACTGCCTAAACATAAGCCAAACAAGGAAAACAGAAATAGACATGGACAGGGTAAAGCCCCTGAGGCCTCAACACTACAGCTAGAATTAGAGGCTTTTTAGGAAAGCTGAGAGCAAGAGAGGAAAGAGTACACAACTGGATATCTGGTGTCAAGCAGTCTCACCTAAAAACATACATAGATGTTCCGTTATATTACTGAACATATATATATTTAGGCGTCAGCCTGGTTCTACTTCTGCCCAGGTATTCAGGTACCATTGCTCACCAGGCAGGAATCAAATGAACAATGTTTATCCTGACAGGTAGGTATCCAGGATCTTGGTTGGCTTGAGTGCAGGGAGGGAAAGCTTTCCAGCCCCACACTTAGGAACATATATAAATATATGCACTCAATAACAATTAGTGGGGGGAAAAAGCCATGAAGAAGAAGAAGAGCAGAAGTATATGGAAAGATTTAGAGAAAATACCTAAAAGGACGAGAGAAATGTTGTTATTATATTATAATCTCAATTTTTTTAAGAAAATTAAGTTGAAAAATAACAGAAAAAAACTGCCTGCTTTTTGATCCCTCACTCTTCCTTCTTTTCCATAATAAACAGTTTAATGATGATCTCTTTAGTGTTAACTCATATAAAAACAGGCAGCAATAAAACATTAAGTTTGGTAAATTTACCAAATTCCCCCACCACACATTTCACCTCCAGAGGAACTTGTAGGCATTAAATCATTCCGATTTGTAAATTATATCACACCGTTTTTTAATTTTATTTCCTCACTTTTAATAGATCTCTGAAATTTTCAAACACTGTATTGTTGTATTCACACCCTCCCAACCTTTCCCCTTCCTATGCACTCAACTTTGTGTCCTCTTTATAAAGAATATTAGTGTAAAACTATTTTATAGTTTAAATTTTTATTTTAAAAGTGTATTCACATCCATTATTTCTTAAGACATATCTATGATTGTAATCTACAGAATATACACTAAAATCATGCCTCCTGGTTGGGGCCAAGATTAGTATGCCTATCATAAGGGAGATGCTCGTTTTGCTTATTTCTTTTAAAAAAAATATTTATTTACTTTTTCTCCATCTTTATTAAATTGGGTATTTCTTATTTACATTTCAATTGTTATTACCTTTCCCGGTTTCCAGGCCAACATCCCCCTAACCTCTCCCCCTCCCCTTCTCTATGGGTGTTCCCCTCCCCATCCTCCCACCATTATCGCCCTCCCCCCAACAATCACATTCACTGGGGGTTCAGTCTTGGCAGGACCCAGGGCTTCCCCTTCCACTGGTGCTCTTACTAGGATATTCACTGCTACCTATGAGGTTGGAGCCCAGGTTCAGTCCATGTATAGTCTTTGGGTAATGGCTTAGTCCCTGTAAGCTCTGGTTGCTTGGCATTGTTGTTCATATGGGGTCTCAAGCCTCTTCAAGCTCTTTCACATGGTGACATATGCTTGTCAACTAGTGATACATCATCTCCATAGAAGCAAATCTCAGCATAGTCTTAAAAGACAGAACTAACAGGAAAACTGTCATACATAAGAAAAATCACAAAGTGGCATAAAGTTGGCATTAAACGATGGTGAAAACATAAACAAAACCCCTTCCCTGGTAACAAGAGGTAAAAAGCACTTTACGTTCTCTTAAAGGAAAATCTGGTCTATCAGGAAGATCAGATTCTAAGTTTACAGACTGTGTAAAAAACTGTAGATGGCTTCTTCTGCCACTCCTGGTGCAGTTTCTGTGTCCCTTCAGTGCGGTTCTGGTGCTGCTTTTGTGAGGCGGCAGCTGAGGAGATTCTGAAGCTCACCATAGCCTTTGAGAAACCCAACGAAGGAGTAATAAAATAGTTGTTCTCAGTCTATGGAAATGGAGGGTGAAGGTATGATTGATGTGTTGCAGCAGCAAACAGAAGGTCTCTACTGAAAAGGGAACCTGCTACTTACTCCAGAATTTTGTTGTAGACCAAGAATACATTCTCAATTGGAAAGCCGCAATTTGGTCCTGCCACATGCTGATTATTACAGAATAGTCTTCTCTCTTCATTCATGTCCCTGTCCCCATTTCTTTATTGTACATAAAGTAACTGGAGTATGTACACAGGCATATTGCTCTTTGTTTCTTTTCTTTTTTAAACTAAGTGGCCAATGTTCTGTTTTGGTTACATCAGATGGAGATGGTCCCAGGGAATGTACTGGTTCTATGAAAATATTCCCTTTCTCCACTAGTGGCATGCTCATTTAAGTCTTTTTTTAAAGATTTATTTGCTTATTATATATAAGTACACTGTAGCTATCTTCAGACACACCAGAAGAGGGCATCAGATCTCATTACAGATGGTTGTGAGATACCATTTGTTTGCTGGGATTTGAACTCAGGACCTTTGGAAGGGCAGTCAGTGCTCTTAACCACTGAGCCATCTCTCCAGTTCCTCAACTCTTACCTTTATATTCCAGTAAGTTATTTTACTCTCATTGTTTTAACAAAAGAACCCAACAACACAAAATCCTTGCATACATTGTTCAATTGGAGAATTTTAATATTTTCATTTATCATTGTAAAGCCAAGGACAATTTTATAACTTTTTTGTATGTAGTTGTTACAAGCAGGGCAATCTATCTTTAAGTAGGGATAAATTACTCTTGAACAAAATGATCCTAGATAGTTCTCCCTTCAAGTCAAGCATCTTATTGCTTAAACAAACTTCTTGTTTAAAATAAAAAAAAAAAGAAATAGTTGTAGATGAACTGAATTTGATGTGAACTTTATTAAGCCAAGAATATGCTGCCATAAATCCAGTAATACTTTAGTTATGAAATTCATCCTACATAAGCCTCCTTTTTTTCTTTTAAATACACCAACTATTCTTGTGCTACTTTTATGCTCTTAGACATATGACCTTCCAAGGGACCAGGGCTGACCAAAGCCCACATCTTTAAAGAGAACTGATTCTCCCCCTTCCCAGAAGCTATCAATTGCCAATATCTCCTTAGCTAGGGATGGGAGCTAGTGTCCACCTTCCGGATCAATGGTAGGAGTTTGTCTGAATTCAGCCTGTTTAGATCTTGCGCATTTTCCCCGCACTGTAAGTTCATATGTGCAACTTCCCTGCTGTCATACCTCGTTTGCACACACTTTCATTGGTCGCACTAATAAGTGGCATTCCTTATAAACAAAAGGTAATAGAGAATATAATTTAAATTTCACCAAGTAATACAATTTGTCCTACCTGTAAGACATGCTGAGGTAAAGGTCAAGCAGAAATTGTGGGAGTGGCCAACCGATGACTGGTCCAGATTGAGCCTTGTGCCATGAGAAGGAGTCCACCCGTGATACCATCCAAAGGGCCAGAACCCAGAGACTGGATATCCCAGACATCTAGAATAGAGCCAAAACCTGACTGGCAAATAAATGGATAGATAATAGACAGATTAGATAGATAGATGATAGATAGATAGATAGATAGATAGATAGATAGATAGATAGATAGATAGATAGACAGATAGACAGATAGACAGATAGATGGCAATAAAATAGCTCCTAATGATATTCTGCTATAATCAGAGCCTAGCATAATCTGCTAATCAGGAGCCTAGCATAATCATCATTGGAGAGGCTTCATCCAGCAACTGGTGGAAACAAATGCAGAGACCCACAGCCAAACATTAGATGAATCTCAGGGAATCCTACAGAAGAGAGAAAAGAAGGATTCGTAGGAGCTAGAGGTTACAATGACCCCACAAGAAAACACACAGAATCAACTAACTTGGGTCCATTAAGGCTCATGGAGACTTAACAGAGAATCAAAGTGCTGGCATGGGTATGACCTAGGTCCTCTGTACATATGCTATGGTTATATAGCTTGGTCTTCTTGTAGGACTCCCAATACTGGAACCACGGTCTGTCTCTTACTCTTTTGCCTGTATTTGGGACCCCTTTTCTACAACTGGGTTGCCTTTTCCCGCCTTAATATGAGGAGAGGAGCCTAGTGCTATTGATACTTGATATACCATGTTTGATTGGTATCCTTGGGAGGCCTGCCTATTTCTGAAAGGAAAGCAGGGGAAGAGTGGGTCTGGGAGAGAGGGATGTGGGAAAAGGAACTGAGAGGAGACAATAAAGAGGAAAATGTGGTTAAAATATAATACGTAAGGGAACAAATTTTAAAATTACCTAGTAAAATAGAACCAAACCACAGAGTTAATAACTGTTCCTATTTTGACACTTGTAAATAGATACTTAGTTAAGCCTAGGTACATAGATAATAAAGTGCAGAATTTTGCATCACTGGGAAATACGTTGTTTCAACATGTTTTTAATCTCAACACTATGCTAACACTCTATTATAGCAAGTTAACCTAAGTATCATGTTAAAGTTACTGTACCACAGAAAATAAAATTGCAAATGAATGCTTGTTTCTGTCCCTACATATGAAACAGTGAAATTATATAGTTAATAAAACCAGGAAAGGTATCTAATAACAGTGCACAGGAAAGATTGCTTCATCTAGTTAGGTTTTTCACTTTGACTGTGTTATTTTCCTCCACAAAGGAACATAAATCAAGTAAATAAATCTTGACCAAGGTTATCAACTAAACTTAGTCTTCAAGCCGCATATATGGGATCATGATGATAGAACTCCAACAGCCCAAGTTAGAATGAAACACTAAGAGGACAGACAAAGATTCCTTAAGATGTCAAGTAATTAGAACTAATATTTTGGCAAGTGCATTAGAGATTAGATATTTTTGATAATGGAACAGGATTTCTACACACATGCAGGCTGTAGAGATGGCTTAGCAGTTAAGAACATATACTATTCTTCCAGGGGCCCTGAGTTCTATTCCCAGAACCAATGCTGGATACTTCCAAACACTGTAACTCCAGCTACAGAAGACTGGGCACTTCCTGACCTCACAGGGACCTGCACATACCTGCACTTACCCAGGCATGGGCACAAAAAGACACATAATTAAAAATAAAGTCTATGTTTCTTTTTAATTGGGCATATGTCTGTTAGAGATTGGGAAGCTATTAAGAAAAGGAGATTTAGCAAGAGAAATGCAAACAAAATAAAGCACATAGAAGAAAACCAACAAGCCGTGAAGCACAATGGGTTTAGATGGAATCAGATGTGAAGTCAAGAAAGATCTGTGCATGGATTCTAGCTCAGTTTCAGTTAAACAACTCTGTTTCTCTTCACAACTGTTCTCTTCTGAAGAAAAGCATGTAAATTTCTTGTGGGAGCAACATGTTATTCCGTTTATAATATGATTAGAGCATATTGGTCTTTCACTTGTTTAGTTAGAACTACACCGAGATATTTTACACTATTTGTGGGTGTTGTGAATGGTGTTGTTTCCCTAATTTTTTCCACAGTCTTTTTATCATTCATATAAAGCAGGGCTACAGATTCCTTTGAGTTAATTTTGTATCCAGCCACTTTGTAGAAGTTGTTTATGAGATGTGGGAGTTCTCTGACAGAATTTTGGGGGTTGCTTATATAGAATATCATATCACCCATGAAGAGGTACTTTGACTTCTTCCTTTCCAATTTGAACCCACATGATCTCCTTTTCTTGTCTTACTGCTCTAGTTAGAACTTCACACACTATATTGAATAGATAGGAAGAGAGTGGGCAAACTTGTCACTGATTTTAGTGGGATTGCTTTAAGTTTCTCTTTATTTAATTTGATATTGTCTATTGGCTTGCTGTATATTGCTTTTATTGTGTTTAGATATATGCCTTATGCTCCTATTCTCTCCATGACTTTTAATATAAATAGGTATTGGATTTTGTCACTGTCATTTTCAGCATCTAATGAGATGACGATGTGATATTTTTTCAGTTTTTAATATGGTGGAATACTTTTATGGATTTTCTGATATTGAACCATCCCTGTATCCCTGAGATAAAGCCCACCTGATCATGGTGAATGATGGTTTTGTTGTTTGGAGGATTATTTTGTTCATTTGTTGGTTTGGTTGTTTTATTTTAATTAACTAATTAATTAATTATACTTCTTCACATCATGTTCACTGACCCCCTCCCTGTCAACCCCTCCCTTAATCCTTCTTTTCATCCCCTTCTCTTCTCCTCTGAGTGGTGGGGTCCCACTAGGTATTCCCCATCCTGGCAGATCAAGTTTTTGAGAGAATAGGCACATCCTCTCCCACTGAGGCCAGAAAAGGCAGTCCAGCAAGAAGAACACATACAGGCAACAGATTTTGGAATAGCCCCTGCTCAAGTTGTTCCGGGCCCACATGAAGGCCCTCTGCACATCTGCTACACATGTATATGGAGGCCTAGGTCCAGTCCATGTATGTTCTTTGGTTGATGGTTCAGTCTCTGAGAAACCCAAGTGTCCAGATTAGTTGACAATGTTGGCCTTCCTGTGAAGTTCCTATTTTGGGCCTGCAGTCCTTCCTCCAATTCTTTCATTAGAGTCCCCAAGTTCCACCCACTGTTTGTCTGTGGGTGTCTGTATCTGTCTGAGGCAGCTGCTGGGTAGAGCCTCTCAGAGGACAACCATGCTAGATTGCTGCTTACAAGAAAAACAAAGTATCATTAATAGTGTCAGGGATTGGTACTTGCCCATGGAATGGGTCTCACATTGGGCCAGTTATGGTTTGGCCATTCCCTTAGTCTCCACCCCATTCCCATCCCTACATTTCTTATAGACAGGCCAACTTGGAGGTTAAAAGTTTTGTGTGTGGGTTGGTGTCCCTATCCCTCCATTTTGGATTCCTCATTGACTATAGAAGGTGGCCACTTCAGGTTCCATATCCCCACTGCTGTGAGTCAGCTAAGGTCAACCTCATTGGTTCTTGGATGCCTCCCTTATTCCAGGTCTCTGTGGAGATGACCTCCTACCTCCCCACTCCCATTAGTTGCAGATATCCATTCACTCTCAAAGCAATCTGACCATCCCTCCTGCCCCTCCCTATGCCTGATCCTGAACTCCCCCCACACACACCTCTATCTCGTCATTTCCTTTCCACCCAAGTCTCTCCATCCATCTGTCTCCATCCATCTGCCTCTGATGACTATTTTATTTCCCCCCTAAGTGGAGTTCAAGCATCCTCCTTATGCCTTCCTTCTTGTTTAGCTTCTTGGGGTCTGTGGAGTGTAGAACAGGTATCCTGTACTTTATACTTAATATCCACTATCCATGCATGTCCTTTTCTGTCTGGGTTACCTACTCAGGATGATATTCTCAAGATCCATCCATTTGCCTGAAAACTTTATAATGTCTTTGTTTTTAATACCTGAATATTATCCCATTCTGTAAACATACTACATTTCTTTATTCATTCTTTCCTTGAGAGATATCTAGGTTGTTTTAAGTTTCTGGCTATTAGGAATAAAGCTACTATGAACATACCATGAGCGAGTATTGAGGTAGATCTATTTCCGGTTTTCTGAAAAACTGACAAATTGATTTCCAATATGGTTGTACAAGTTTACACTCCCATCAGCAATGGAGGAGTGTTCTCCTTGCTCCACATCCTTGACAGCATGTGTTGTTACTTGAGTTTTTGATCTTAGCCATTCTGATGGGTGTAAGAGGGACCTCAGAGTTGTTTGGATTTCCATTTCCCTGATGACTAAGGACTTTGAACATTTTTAACAGTTTCTTAGCCATTTGAGATTCCTCTGTCAAGAATTTTCTATTTAGCTCTGTATCTCATTTTAATTGAGTTATTTGAGTTGTTGTCCAATTTCTTGAGTTATTTTTTTAATAAACTTTAGATATTAGGCCTCAGTGAGATGTAGGGTGAGTGAAATCCTTCCCCAATCTGTAAGTTGCCATTTTGTCCTATTGACAGTTTCCTTTGCCTTGCGGAAGCTTTGCAGTTTCATGAAGTCCCATTTGTCAATTGTTGATCTTAGATCATGGTGTTCTCTTCAGGAAATTGTCCTTGTTCAAAATATCCAAATGTTCAAAGCTATTTTCCACATTCTCTTCTATGATATTTAGTGTATCTGTTTTTATGATGATGTTCTTGATCTACTTGGACTTAAATTATGTACAGTGTGAAATATAGATCTATTTTTACTCTTCTACATGTAGACATCCAGTTAGACCAGCATCATTTGTTGAAGATGCTTTCTTTTTTTCATTGTACGTATTTGACTTTTTGTCAAAATCAAGTTTCCATAGGTGTTTGGGTTTATTTCTGGGTTTTTTCATTCTAGTTCATTAATCAATGTGTCTGTTTCTGTACCAATACCATGTAAATTTTATCACTATTGTTCTGCAATGCAGCTTGAATTCAGGGAAGGTGATTCCTCCTTAAGTTTATTATTGCTCAGGATTGTCATGGTTATTCTCAATTTTTTTTGTTTTTCCACATGAATTTGAGAATTAGTCTTTCAGGGTCTCAAAAAATTGTCTCAACTTTGATAGGGATTGCACTAACTCTGTAGATTGCTTTTTGTAAGGTGACAATTTTCACTATGTTAATCCTTCCTATCCATGAGTATAGGAGTTCTTTCCATCTTCTAATACCTTCTTCAATTTCTTTTTTCAGAGACTTAAAGTTCTTGTCATACATATCTTCCACTTACTTGGTTAGAGTTACACCAAGATATTTTATATTACTCATGGCTATTGAAAAAGGTGTTGTTTCCCTAATTTCTTTCTCACCACATTTATCATTTGTGTAAAGGAAGGATAGTGCTTTATTTGAGTTAATTTTTTATCCAGCCTCCTTGCTGAAGCTGTTTATCAGGTGTAGGAGTTGTCTGGTACAGTTGTTGATGTCTCCTATGTATACTGCCATATCATCCACAAATATCAATACTTTGACTTCTTTTTGAATTTGTATCCCCTTGATCTCTGTCTTATTGCTAGAACTTCAAGTACAATATTGAAGAGATATGGAGAGAATGGACAGATTTTTCTTCTCCCTGATTTTTGTGGAAATGCTCTGAGCTTCTCTTCAGTTAATTTGATGTTAGCTATTGGCTTCTTTGCCTTTATTGTGTTATGTGTGCCCTTGTATCCCTTCTCTCTCCAAGACTTTAATCATGAAGCAATGTCAGATTTTATCAAACAACATTTTGGAATCTAATGAGATAGTCATGTGTTTTTTTTTTCTTTCAGTTTGTTTATATGGTGAATTACATTGATGTATTTTTATATATTGAACCATCCCTACATCCCTGGAATAAAGCCTACTTGATCATGTTGGATGAAGCCTTGATGTTTTCTTGGATTTGATTTGCTAGAATTTTATTGAATTTTTTCATCAATATACATAAGGGAAACTGATCTGAAATTCTTTCTTTATTGAGTCTTTGTATGCTTTAGATATCAGGGAGACCATGAGTTCATAGAATGATTTTGTCAGGGTTCTTTCAGTTTCTATTTTATGGAATAGTTTGAGGAGTGTTGGCATTTTCTCTCTGAAAGTCTGGTAGAATTCTGCACTAAAACCATCTGGCCCTGGACTTCTTTTGGTTGGGAGACTTTTAAGGACAGCTTCTATTTCTTTAGGGGTAACAGTACATTTAAAGTAGTTTACCTGATCTTGATTTAATTTAAGTGTTATCTGTCTAGAAAGTAATTTGTTTTGTTCTAATTTTCTAATTTTGTGGAATACAGGCTTTTGAGGTAAGACCTAGTGATTATTTTAATTTCCTCGGTGTCTGCTGTTATGTCTCCCTTCTCATTTCTGAATTTGTATATTTGGATAGTGTCTCTCTGTCTTTTGGTTACTTTAGCAAATAGTTTATCAATCTTGTTAATTTTTTCAAAGAACCAGCTCTTGGATTTTGTTGATTTTTTTTTGTACTGTTCTCTTTGTTTCTGACTGACTGATTTTGATTATTTCCTTCCTTCCAATCCTTTCTGGTAAGCTTGCTTTTTTTTCCCTAGAGCTTTCAGTTGTACTTTTATTTTTTTACTTTTTTATTGGATATTTTCTTTGTTTACATTTCAAATGTTATCCCCTTCCCTATTTTCCCACCATAACCCCTCCCCCTGCTTCTATGTGGTTGCTCCCCGACCCGTTCACCCACTCCCTCCCACTTCCCTACCATGGCATTCCCCTACACTAGGGCATCAATCCTTCACAGGACCACAGGCCTCTCCTCTCATTGATGCCCTACAAGGCCATCCTCTGATACATATGTGACGAGAGCAATGGGCTGCTCCATACATACTCTTTTGTAGGTGGTTTAGTCCCTGGGAGCTCTGTGTGGGTCTGGTTGATTGATATTGTTGTTCTTCCTACAGGGTTGCAAACCCCTTCAGCTCCTTCAGTCCTTTCTCTCACTCCTCCATTAGGGATCCCATTCTCAGTCCAATGGTAGGCTGCCAACATCTGCCTCTGTATTTGTCAGGTTCTGGCAGAGCCTTTCAGGAGACAGATGTATCAGGCTATAGTGGGTGTCTGACTGTTCAGTGAGCTCCAGGCCCTTATGTATTTCTCACCCAGGGTTGGAATTTCAGATGTGTGCTGTCAACCTCTGTCTTCTACACACACCTGCATGTACAAGTGCACACACAGCTGAGCACCCAGTTATGCATATCTCTAGGAAAGGATGATCCGGAGCATGAGTGGGCACTTTTGAGAGACGACTGACACTGGAGGCATAAGTTTGGAGGAAATGAACATGCCAGCAAATAAGAAAATTGAACATGGTCTGAACTATGATGGTGTCATCAAGTAGACAGTTATAGACAGTGAGGTCAGAGACAAAACAGAATGAAGGTCACAGATGGTGAATATGTAGAGGTTTGTGATCGACTAAGGGATGTCGAATGTCAAGGGAGGTTTATTATGGACGTGTCTTCTGAAGGCACTAATGCACATGTAAGAGATGAGAGATCACCCCTCTTAAACCAAGATAGGAAACTGAGCCAGGGGAAAGGAAAAGAGGGAAATCTATAGTGGGAAGCACAGTAAAGATGTCAAAAGTATGAGAAAATTATTTAACTTGGATATGACAATACTTTCCTGGCTACCTGATGTTGAAACATGAGTGGGTTTATTGAGTTTATGATTGGTCACCCCACTTTGACTTGACTGTCTACAAGCAAGGTCATTTGGTCAAAGGCTGAGACATTCTTGATGATTCTTCATTGACTGTAGATAAAGCTCAAATTCCCTAATACTCCTTCATATATGAGGGGTATTATTTGTCTTCTGTTTTACATTTGGTTATTTTCTGCACAATTACAGCCATACACAGTGCACTCACACTTTCTGTGTCTTTTTGGTATGCTCTTATTTTAATTATTGACTCATACGCACTTTCAATACTTAGTTCAAAGTTTTCTGCAAAAGATTTTATTTAAATTACTAATTTCATGAATTCCTTATCTCTTTTGTATTACTTCAGATCATACCACCCAAAGTGCTCCCTCATGGCTGACATACACAATGTGACTAGGTTCTTTTTTCTGGGACTCTCTTCTAATAGAGAGGTGGAAAGAGTTTGCTTTGTGATATTTCTACTCTTGTAGATGGCCATTATGCTTGGGAATCTTCTCATGGTGGTCACTGTGGTAGCCAGCAGGAGTCTTGGGTCCCCCATGTACTTCTTTCTTGGCTACCTCTCCTTTGTGGAGATCTGCTACTCCTCCACAACAGCCCCAAAATTAATCTTGGATCTCCTTCCTGAAAATAAATCCATATCTGTATGGGGTTGCATGACACAGCTTTTCTTCATGCACTTCTTCGGTGGTACTGAGATTTTCCTGCTCACAGTGATGGCCTATGACCGCTATGTGGCCATCTGCAAGCCCCTGCACTACACCAGCATCATGAACCGAAAGGTATGTGCAGTCCTCGTGGGAACAGCATGGATGGGAGGCTTTGTTCATTCTTTTGCTCAAATAGTTCTCATTTTTCCATTGCCCTTCTGTGGACCCAATATCATTGACCATTATTTCTGTGACTTGCTTCCTCTTCTTAAACTTGCCTGCTTAGACACCTTCCTCATTGGTCTGCTGATTGTTGCCAATGCGGGTACACTGTCTTTGATCAGCTTTGTGGTCCTCTTAGCATCCTATCTGGTCATCTTGTTCCATCTGAGAACTCAGAGTGCTGAGGGACGGCGCAAAGCTCTGTCCACCTGTGGATCCCATGTCACTGTGTTTATATTGTTCTTTGGTCCATGTGTCTTCATCTATTTGAGGCCTTCAGATACCCTGCCTGTAGACAAGATGATAGCTGTGTTCTACACGGTGATAACTCCCCTCCTCAATCCTCTCATCTACTCCCTGAGAAGTGCAGAAGTGAAGAAGGCCATGAAGAATCTATGGTTCAAGACAATGGAAGTAGATGAAAAATAGAATCCGGATATTGGCTCTTGGGATTGGAATGGTGCTGAGTTCAAACTTATGGGCACTGAGGACACGAAAGGCTCATTTAGCATTATTGTAGCTGATAAATATCTTCCAAAACATTGTAAATTAGGTCCTGCGATTAAAATACTGTTATATAATTAGCTATTTTAGTGTTTGCAGTCTTACTTCTTACCACTATCCATAATACCGTAGCAAATATTTGAAGCAGAATATTAAACTATACTTCTTTTGATTTAGATTTACTTTCTATGGTAATGTTACTATGACATGGAGCAGAAACATTTTTGCTCAATAGATTTAATTTGAATAATTTGTCTTACAAGTATACTCTTCATAAAAACAAAAAATTAATTTAATATACTTATTTATTTATTTATTGTTAGGTGCAGCATAGTTGTGAACATAGTGTATTGCACAGTTTTGACTGCAGGAGCACCATCAACCTGAATAATGCTTGTCTGGGTTTCTAGTATACATTGCATTGCTCTTTCATGTATGCTTATCTGTCTTGTCATTTTCTATACCATATTTGTCCTCCAATACAATTCTGGTAAAAAAAAAAAAACAAATCTGGAAAAGGGACCAAGGCCATTACTAGAGAAGCAACTGGTCCTGATGTCTATTAAGAACAAACTGCTCTGGCCATAATCAGTCAGGTAGTCAACCCAGGCATAACATGACAATGGGTTCTTGATGTGGGGGCTGACTGTCTTAGTTATTTTCTGGAAAATTTTACCAATCTCATAATGATTGAATTGTACCAGGAAGTATTTAAGGTACGAAATGTTTTTGAAAAACCTGAAGTTTTAGTAGTTAAGAAAATTGAAGACACCAAGGAAAAGGAACAATGGGCTTGGGTCACTAAAGATAGAGATGTCCATAGGAAATACAAGGGACAGAATAGAGAATAAATAACTGTGTCTACTGGATGTGAGCAGTGGTAAGAGGCCCCACAAGGGGAGATCTCTAATAATAGAAAGTTCGATTGAGAAATATTGGGGGAAACTGAAATATATATCTTCATATATATTATATATAATATATATATATTTATGATAAAAGGATAGATATAAGAATTGAAGACTTTGGACCCCATAAGGGGGCTGTTGGATTAGTGAACTGACCTTCTCGAAAAGATTGGAGCATACTGATTTGACCCCCTGATATTGCCTGCCTAAGAAATCAGGGTACAAATTCTATGAGATAGAGTTCATGCTTGTGAAGAAGCCCTGGAGGAAGCTGTGAGAGGAATTAGTATTGCATATGGGAAAGAGTTTAGAAAGCATTGTAGAAACAGATATTCAGATAAATAAATAGGAGGAAGAGATTCTGCAAATTTAGATAAGCTAAAAATATAACATTACTCTGACCTATTTAGCACCTCTCTGTTTTCATGCTAGTGCTGTAACAGCAAGTCTATGCCCAAATAACTTGTGAATTTGAGGTTTCTCTGAGAGTTCAAAGTTAATTTATAACTTGCTTTTGTGGATGCAGACCTGTGACTTTGCAGTCACTGAACTGTGACTTTATGTGTGCATTGTGCTTGTGGATGACATGGTTAAATGGAGTTTTTTGGAAAAATACTGCCCTTGAGGAAAATAATGGAAACACTTTTGATCATGTATTATTGTATAACAAGAAAGTCTGTGACCAGTAAAAGACTGAGGTGAACTCCAAGAAAGAAAGAAAGAGAGAGAGAGAGAGAGAGAGAGAGAGAGAGAGAGAGAGAGAGAGAACCTGAAAGCTGTCTCCAAGCTCAGCTTCTACACAGTAATGAGTAACCTGTCAGCTTTCAGCTGCATCCTTGCCTAAAACTCTGACTTTGCACCAGTCCAATCCTCCCAGGCTGGTCCTTAGCAATGTATTTATTTTGGCTGAGAAATAAATGAGTTAATGTGACAAATGCCTGTTAATTATAAAAGGAAACAAGCGCCTTCTTAACCACCTCTTATACAATCGCCCAAGGTGAACATCACTAGTATTAAGATGAATTAGTGGCACACAAAGCTTCATATGATGTGCTCCAGAGACATACAACACTACTGTGCTACTCTTACCAAAAGAGATAACCTAATCATACCCAAGTATAACTGTTTAATAGCTTAAAAGAAAATGGAATTGAAAGATATTCAGCAACATCTGGCATTTACTGTTCAAAAGTATGAAGAGTAAGAAGATTGAAGAATTGTTTCTCCTTCAAAGTACTCTCTTTTGGATAGTTTGAATTTTATTGGAAGTGTTCATATTTACAAGGCAGAGAGAGGGATCATTATTTAATAAAGGAAGGCACTGACTAAGTTAACGTTTCTCAATCTTCTCATGAAGTTCATATCCTCTAAGCTGACTGCTGGGCTAAAACACCAAGGGCATCAACATTTGGTACAGAGACAGGCAGGTAGATCAATGGAGTAGAAATGAGGACACAGAAATGAACTGACATACCAATGTCACTTGATCTTCGACAAAGGAACTAAAACCATCCAGTGGGAAAAGATAGCATTTTCAACAAATGGTGCTGGTTCAACTGGAAGTCACCATGTAGAAGAATGAAAATAGATTCACTCATATCTCCCTGAACAAAGCTC
The DNA here is from genome assembly GCF_011064425.1 of Rattus rattus. Classification (NCBI taxonomy): domain Eukaryota; kingdom Metazoa; phylum Chordata; class Mammalia; order Rodentia; family Muridae; genus Rattus; species Rattus rattus. The sequence continues at coordinate 71,653,100 of NC_046158.1, forward strand.
AAGTCCAAGTGGATCAAGGACTTCCACATAAAACTAAATACACTTAAACTAATAGAAGAAAAAGTGGGAAGAGCCTTGAACACATGGGAACTGGGGAAATTTTCCTGAATAAAACACCAGTGGCTTATGCTCTAAGATCAAGAATCTACAAATGGGACCTCATAAAATTGCAAAGCTTCTGTAAGGCAAAGGACACTGTCATTAGGACAAAATGACAACCAACAGATTGGGAAAAGATCTTTACCAATCCCATATCTGATAAAGGGCTAATATCCAATATATGCAAATAACTAAAGAAGTTAGACTCCAGAGAATCAATAACCCTATTAAAAATGAGGTGCAGAAAAGATTAAAACAGAGACTGAAGGACACCCATTCAGAGCCTGCCCCACATGTGGCCCATATATATACAGCCACCCAATTAGACAAGATGGATGAAGCAAAGAAGTGCAGAAGTGTAGATCGCTCCTGAGAGACACAGCCAGAATACAGCAAATACAGAGGCGAATGCCAGCAGCAAACCACTGAACTGAGAATAGGACCCCGTTGAAGGAATCAGAGAAAGAACTGGAAGAGCTTGAAGGGGCTCGAGACCCCATATATACAACAATGCCAAGCAACCAGAGCTTCCAGGGACTAAGCCACTACCTAAAGACTATACATGGACTGACCCTGGACTCCGACCTCATAGGTAGCATTGAATATCCTAGTAAGAGCACCAGTGGAAGGGAAGCCCTGGGTCCTGCTAAAGACTGAACCCCAGTGAACTAGACTGTTGGGGGGGGCGGCAATGGGGGGGGGTGGGGAGGAACACCCATAAGGAAGGGGAGGGGAGGGGATGTTGCCGGAAACCGGAAAGGGAATAACACTCGAAATGTATATAAGAAATATTCAAGTTAATAAAAAAAAAAATGAGGTGCAGAGCTAAACAAAGAATTCTCAACTGAGGAATAGTGAATGGCTGAGAAGTATCTAAAGAAATGTTCAACATCCTTAGTCATCAATGAAATGCAAATCAAAACAACCCTGAGATTCTTCCTCACACCAGTCAGAATGGCTAAGATCAAAAACTCAAATGAAAACAGATGCTGTTGAGGATGTGGAGAAAGAGGAACACTCCTCCATTGTTGGTGGGATTGCAGACTGGTACAACCAACCATTCTGGAAATCAGTCTGGAGATTTCTCGGAAAATTGGACATTCCACTACCTGAGGACCCAGCTATACCTCTCCTGGGCATATACCCAAAAGTTGTTCCAACATACAACAAAGACACATGCTCCACTATGTTCATAGAAACCTTATTTATAATAGCCAGAAGTTGAAAAGAACCAAGATGTCCCTCAACAGAGAAACAGATACAGAAAATATGGTACATTTACAAAAAGGAGTACTGTTCAGCTATTAAAAACAATGACTTCATGAAATTCATAGGCAAATGAATAGAACTACCATCTTGAGTGAGGTAACCCAATCACAAAAAAAAAAATACATGGTATGCACTCATTGATTAGTGCATATTAGCCCAAAAGCTCAAATTACTCAAAGTACTTTTTTTTTTTTTTATTAACTTGAATATTTCTTATATACATTTGAGTGTTATTCCCTTTCCCGGTTTTCGGGCAACATCCCCTTCCCCTCCCCTTCCTTATGGGTGTTCCCTCCCCACCCTCCCCATTGCCGCCTCCCCCAACAGTCTAGTTCACTGGGGTTCAGTCTTAGCAGGACCCAGGGCTTCCCCTTCCACTGGTGCTCTTACTAGGATATTCATTGCTACCTATGAGGTGGAGTCCAGGGTCAGTCCATGTATAGTCTTTTAGGTAGTGGCTTAGTCCCTGAAGCTCTGGTTGCTTGGCATTGTTGTACATATGGGGTCTCGAGCCCTTCAAGCTCTTCCAGTTCTTTCTCTGATTCCTTCAACGGGGTCCTATTCTCAGTTCAGTGGTTTGCTGCTGACATTCGCCTCTGTATTTGCTGTATTCTGGCTGGCTGACTCAAAGTACTCTTAAAGATTTGCTGCATCCTGAGCAGTAGATATCAATCAAAAAATTTTTAAAAAACAAAACAAAAACAACAACAACAAAATAAAACTCAATGGCATCTTTGAAGTTTTCTTCTCTTATAATATTGTGCCAGCAATTTTCTTTCTTTTTAAAAAATTTTATCATTCATATATATATATATATATATATATATATATATTCTCTTTTTATGCTACAGTTTTTCCCATATATTTGAAGGCTTTCAGTTTAGTGCTTTTGTGGGATACCTGATTATACAAATGACTGAATGTCTGCATCTATATCTGTTTTTTTCTTTTCATGAACTAATTGCCTTCTATTTTATTATTTTGTCCTCTTCCCATGTGTTATTTTTTGTTTAATTTTATTATAATCTCTTAGAAAACTACTTGATTTTTAATGAGAGACTGAAGATGGGTGGATCTGGGTGGGAGAGAAGGGAAGGAGGAGCTGGGAAGAGTAGATGAAGGGGAAAGAAGCACAACAATAATATATTGTGTGAATATATTATTATTTTTATATAAATATGAAATGAAACATAATTTGCTTAAATAACTGAAAGATAGTTGTCACTATAGTATGCATATGTAAGGCCACATCCTTAAAACTCCATGTTAGACCATTAGAAGGTAACAGGTACCATATAAATCTTAGATAACATTTCATAGCCTGCTATTCACATGCCCCTCAACCAGAAGAATCTTAAGTACCTCCAAAGAGATGATGGTGAGCAGATATAATTGTTCCTTTTATGATTACAGGTGATAGTAATACATGACTACCATTAAAGATGCTTGTTCCTTGGAAAATCATAGTAAGATTCAGCTTTTGATAATGGCTGTCTAAGACTCTCCAGGAAATAGCTCATGGGAGGTTTGAGGTTCCTTTGTACATTCCTTCAACAAAATGCCTAAATCTGCTATCTGTTCATTCAGAAAGATTATTTATTAGCAAGATTCAGCCATGTCTCTGCAGCTGCTAAAGTGAACATTTCTCTATGATGCTATTTGTAACATAGTCGGATATGGAGAATTGTGTGTATGACCATCTTTCTGACACGAGAAGAAAGTCATAATGTGATATGTAATCCTGCTCGTGTTTAGGATTGCATGCAATGTTTTTGGAGTGTGGGCAGTATATTGTTAGTTTATTTTGTTGGAGTATTTACACTATTACTTTCTAAAACAAAGTTGAAATTTTTTGTTGGATCCACCCCCACGAGTCCTTTTTGACAATCCTTTTTGAGAAAAATCCAGTGCTCACGTATATTCTCTGTAGCATTAGGAAGTGTGTGGTTTTGTTTGAGAGTAAGAATGTAGTGAGAGTGCCATCTTACATACCAGAGGAATCAACAGTGATATTCAGCCTGTATTACAGCTTCCCAAGACAGTTTTGTGTATTGGAAAATCACAAAGCCCACCTGGTTGGCACTGCTATAAACTATCCGTGGGTGTATCAAGAACTGAGAAGTTGATGATGAATTGTGCAACCCTCTCTTTGCTCTTTTGATGTCCTGTGTAAAGTTTACAGTCCTTGTTCCTTTCTGTTGTCCTTTGGGTGTCACTTCTCTTCAAGTCCTGGTCCCTCCCCCAGTCTTCCTCATCTCTCTCCATCTTCTCTGTTTCTGAAGCTTCTTCTCTCTCAGCACTCAACGATGTTTCCTGTGCCTTCCTCAGTTTCCCACTTAAGGACCTCAGTCTCAGAATGAATACATTTAAATTTCTACTTTTGGAAAGCAAAGCAATGGATTCTTCTCAATGAAGCTAGGGTTTAATCTTATGGTTATTTTCCATTAAAAAATATCTTCAATAACAAAACAAATAATTGAACAAACATGCTGTCACCAAAAAAGAAAAAACAAATAGTTGTTTTTCCTTTAATGAAATGACAATGACAACTAAATGAGATATATGTTCCTGCACTCTGTGAGGGGGGACCAGGATGTGGCAGTGATTAGGATGTAAATAAATAAATAAATAAATAAATAAATAAATAAATAAATATTTTTAAAAGAAGCATACCATACACTGCATTAGCATCCATCATTCATATGTGATGAGGGCTGACATATATACATATATATATATATACATATATATATAGTAGAACCGTACTTCACTATTTCACATAAAATTTATATTATATAATTATGTCATGTTAATTTGACTATAATCAAGCTTTGTATGTTTTCATAATCTGAGTTGTCAGTGCTAAGTTTATTTGAGGTATTATCAATATCCCAGCTATAGCTTCTTCTGTTATTATTGTAGATAGAATACAGATGCAGGATGAACCATCAGTGACTGAAGTGATGCACAGTGCAGCATCCAGGGTGGAAGAGTGGGTTATTAGTCATCAGCAAAGCCACTCTGCTCATCACAGATGCTTAATATCCAAGGTTGGGAGAGATTACTTCTTAAACATAGGTGAGGAAGACAAAAGTTGCTCTTTCATATACTTGAGTTTGGAGAAAACTCATAAAGAAACTCTAAGTGCATTTATGCATATTTTCAAATGTTCATGCAGTTTTATCCTGAAATTTTTGACTCAGGTAACATAAAAACTGTAAATTCTTACAGCTATGATTTATTTCTCCCACAATAACTTCTGTCTTCCATTTACAATTCCTCATTTTCTCCAGAGATTCTTCATGGCATTTTTCACCTCCGCATTTCTCAGAGTATAAATCAGGGGATTGAACATGGGCGTCAAAATACAATAAAACACAGCTACTATTTTGTCTATGGACAGAGTAGATGATGGCCTCATGTAAATAAATATACAGGGCACAAAGAACAAAGCAACGACAGTGAAGTGAGCCCCACAGGTAGACAGAGCTTTCCGTCGTCCTTCTGCACTGTGGGACCTCAAAGTACGCAGGATGACAATGTAGGAGGTACCCAGCATGAGGAAGTTCAGCAGGCAAATCACACCACTGTTGGCCACCACCAGCAGGCCAATGACATATGTGTCGGTGCAGGCCAGCTCCAGTAAAGGATACAAATCACACACAAAGTGATTGATTACATTGGGACCACAGAAGGGCAACTGAAGGACCAGAAAGAGCTGAGCTGATGAATGCAGGAAGCCACCCAGCCAAGCCACTGCCACCAGCACAGCACAGACGTTCCTGGTCATTGTGGTGGTATAGTGTAAGGGCTTGCAGATGGCCACATAGCGGTCATAGGCCATCACTGTGAGCAGAATGATTTCAGTTCCTCCCAATAAATGAGCCACAAAGAACTGGGCCAAGCAGCCCTCAAAGGAGATGGCTCTCCCCTCATGCAGGGAGTCAGCAATGAGTTTGGGTGTCATACAAGAAGAATAACAAGTATCAATAAAGGACAGATATGAAAGGAAAAAGTACATAGGGGAGCCCAGGGTAGGACTGAAGGCGATAGTGATAATGATGAGCACGTTTCCCCCAACAGAGACCAGGAAGACCAGCAGAAAAAGCACAAACAACATCCTCTGTACCTGTGGGTTCTGGGAAAGTCCCAGCATGAAAAATTCTGTAACATTGCGTGGACTATCCATGAACTCTCAGCTGCATCCAGAGATTTACCAAGGAGGTCAGTTACTGGCTCTTTGGAACATTTCAAGTCATTGGAGGCTGGAGGAAGTGTAAAGGAATGGAGAACATAAATATCTCTCAAGCTATTGTCTTTTTTGCTTTGGGGCATGTAAGACACAATACATTTTTAGTGTGTGTGTGTCTGCATGTGTGTGTGTGTGTGTGTGTGTGTCTGCGTGTGTGTGTGTCTATGTGTGTGTGTCTATGTGTGTGTGTCTGTGTGTGTGTGTGTGTCTGTGTGTGTGTGTGTCTGTGTGTGTGTCTATGTGTGTGTGTCTGTGTGTCTATGTGTGTGCATGTGTGTCTGTGTGTCTGTGTGTCTGTGTATGTGGTTTAATGCACTTATGCATGCATATCTGGGTGTTCACATGTGTGTGCAGTTGTACATGCCTGAGTGTACAAAAGCCAAATGTTAACATTAGGTGTCTTTCTCAGCTACTCCTTGTCTTATACATTGAAGCAGAGTCTCTCTCACTGAGACCCAAAGCTTGCAGATACAGATATCTGGCTAGACAATTTACCCTGGAGATACTGGAGTCTCTGCCGGCTGCATGCTGGGATTATGGTTGGTCTGCAACATCTGCCAGCTTTTAATGGGGTACTGGGAGTCTGAATTCTGGTCTTCACAATCATACAACAAGCTCTTTTCATGCTTAGTCATCACTCCAATCCTCAATCCCAGTCCCTTTTTATTTTTAAAGATAATAATAATAATTGATTATTTTCTCATATTAATAATATCTTCAACAGTTCTCCTCATCCACATCCCTACCAGTAGCAGGCCTACCCCTGCTAAACTGAGTTTCAGAGTAATTAATTGATGGGTAAAATGCCTCCAATCTTTTTATTAGGGGCAACTACCAGAAATACATTAGATCCTTTGATCTGGGAGTGAAAGTGAAGGTGACCATTTTTGCCTGAAGTTGCAGAGCCAGTAAACATGTTCTTTTAATATCAAGAAAGGGAAGGTGGGTCTTCCTGCCTGCTGTGTGTCACACACCCTTCTTTACACTGGCCCTGTCTGCAACACAGCCTGCCTCAGAGCTGGCAGTAAATGGCACCAACTGCTAGAATTAAGACACAAGTTACATATGTAGCAGAGGATGGCATTGTCCAGAATCAACAGGAGAAGTCCTTGGTCCTGTGAAGGTTCATTTCCCCAATATAGGGCAATGCCAGGGTGTTGAGCTTGGAGTAGGTGGCTGGGAGTGGGAGCATCCTTCTAGAAGTAGGGGGAGGGGGATGGAAGAGGGGGGGAAAGGGGATAACTTTTGAAATGTACATACCTAAAATGTCCAAGAAAATTAAAATAAAAAAGTTACATGCTACCTAAGAGCATATCAGAGCACCAATAATTCAATTTCACCAACTGCCTTAAGCAATCTTCCTTTAGATTTCAAGTCTTGAACAAGACCAACAAGATACAATATTTCCAGTTTTATAAATCTAAAATAGAGTTGTGTCAACATTCAGTTTTCCATACATGTAATTGGACTCTTATCTTCTATGATTTTCATCAGTGAAGATACTTCAGGCAATTAAACTGAAATCAAGTTCTTAAAGTTTTACTCAAAGTGATAGTATCACTATAAAAGTTTTATAGTCTTGATTTTAAGAACAATATTAATTTTTCTTCTTGCTAATATTTTGTTTTTATTAAGTTATTTATTTACTTTACATCCAGATCACAGCTTCCCCTCTCTCCTTTCCTCCTATTCCTCCTTTCCCCCTCTCCTCCCTCCTTCTATTTTTAAACCCTGGATGGTTTTGTTCAATTCCTTCACATGTTTGGTTGTGTTTTCCTTTAATTCTTTAAGGAATTTTTGTGTTCCCTTTTTAAGGGCTTCTACTTGTTTACCTGAGTTTTCCTGTATGTCTTCAAGAGAGTTATTTATGTCCTTCTTAATGTCCTATATAATCATCATGAGGTGTGCTTTTAAATCCAAATCTTGCTTTTCTGGTGTGTTTGGATATCCAGTGTTTGCTTTAGGGGGAGAACTGGTATCTGATGATAGCAAGTCTTCTTTGTTTCTGTTGCTTAGGTTCCTGTGCTTGCCTCTTACCATCTTGTTGTCTCTGGTGTTCGCTGGCCTTGCTGTCTCTGACAGTGGCTTTACACTACCTCAGAGTAAAAAACTTGAAAACCACTTTCCAATCAAATGGTCTGAAGAAACAAGCTGGAGTAACCATTCTACTATCAAATAAAATTGGCTTTCAACCAAAAATCATCAAAAAAAGATAAGGAAGAACACTTCATATTCATCAAAGGAAAAATCCACCAAGATGAACTCTCAATCCTAAACATCTATGCTCCAATAACAAGGGCACCTATATTCATAAAAACCCTAACAAAATCTCAAAACACACATTGCACCACACACAATAATAGTTTAAGATTTCAACACCCCACTCTTATCAATGGACGGATTATGGAAACAGAAACTAAACAGAGACATAGAGGAACTAACAGAAGTTATGAACCAAATGGATTTAACAGATAGCTATAAAACATTTTATCCTAAAACAAAAGATTATACCTTATGGTACCTTCTCCAGAACTGACCATATAATTGGTCACAAAACAGACCTCAACAGATACCAGAAGAATCAAATTATCCTATGCATCCTATCAGATCACCATGGACTAAGGTCTTTCAAAGCAACAAAAACGATAGAAAGTCCACATAACCATTGAAGTTGAACAACACTCTACTCAATGATAACTTGGTCAAGGACAAAATAAAGAAAGAAATTAAAGACGTTTTAGAATTTAATGAAAATGATGGCACAATATACCCAAAATTATGGGACACAAAGAAAACAGTGCTAAGAGGAAACCTCATAGCTCTGAGTACCTGCAGAAAGAAACAAGAGAGAGAGCACACATCAGCAGCCTGACAGCACACCTAAAAACTCTAAAACAAAAAGAAACAAATATACCCAAGAGGAGTAGAAGGCAGGAAATAATCAAATTCAGGGCTGAAATTAACCAAGTAGAAACAAAAAGGACTATACAAAGAACCAACAAAACCATGAGCAGGTTCTTTGAGAAAATCAACAATATAGATAAACCCTTAACCAGACTAACAAGAGGGCACAGAGAGTATATCAAAATTAACAAAATCAAATGAAAAGGGAGACTAACAATAGAATCTGAGGAAATTCAGAAAATCATCAGATCCTACTACAAAAGCCTATATTAAAAGGAAAAACCTGGATAAAATGGACATTTTTTAGACAGATACAAGCTACCAAAGTTAAATCAGGATCAGATAAACCATCTAAACAGTCCCATAACTCCTATAGAAATAGAAGGAGTTACTAAAAGCCTCCCAACCAAAAAAAGCCCAGGACCAGATGATTTTAGTGCATAATTCTATCAGACCTTCATAGAGGACCTGACATCAATACTTTCCAAAGTATTTCACAAAATAGAAGCAGAAGGTGTACTATCCAATTCCTTCTATGTAGTCACAATTACGCTAATACCTAAACAAAACAAAAACCCAGCAAAGGAAGAGAACTTCGGACCAATTTTCTTATGAATATTGACACAAAAATACTTAATAAAATTCTCACAAACCAAATCCAAGAAGACATCAAAATGATCATACATAATAATCAAGTAGGCTTCATCCCAGGGATGCAGGGATGGTTCAATAAACAGAAATCCATCAACATAATCCACTATTAAACAAAGTCAAAGAAAAAAATGGTCATTTCATTAGATGCTGAGAAAGCATATGACAAAATTCAATACCCCTTCAAGTTAAAAGTCTTAGATCAGGAATTCAAGACCCATACATAAACATATTAACAGAAAAATACAGCAAACCAGTAGCCAACATCAAACTAAATGGAGAGAAACTTGAAGCAATCCCACTAAAATCAGGGACTAGACAAGGCTAGTCTCCCCACTTATTCAATGTAGTACTCAATGTCCTAGCCAGAGCAATCTGACAGCAAAAGGAGGTCAAAGCGATACAAATTGGAAGGGAAGAAATCAAAATATCACTATTTGCAGGTGATATGATAGTGTACTTAAGTGACCGCAAAAGTTCCACCAGAAAACTACTTAACCTGATAAACAACTTCAGCAAAGTGCCGGAATATAAAATTAACTAAAACAAATCAGTAGCCTTCCTCTACTCATAGGATAAAGAGGCTGAGAAAGAAATTAGGGAAATTACACCCTTCACAATGGTCACAAATTGCATAAAATACCTCAGTGTGACTCTAACCAATTTTGCCCCATTTTTCATTGTAGATCTGCATAAGAGTGATCACTAATATCCACATGGCAGAGTCATTATTAGTTGGTCTTGAAATCTCCTCTGCCAAAGAAATTAATCCATTACTTTTCAATTTAGCCTCAGCAAAATTCTTAAGAAAATGGCAGAAGTGAAAGATCTGTACAACAAGAACTTTATATCTCTGAACAAAGAAATTGAAGAAAATCTCAGAAGATGGAAGGATCTCCCATGCTCATGGATTGGCAGAAGTAATATTGCAAAAATGTCTATTTGCTAAAAGCAATCTACAGATTCAATGCAATTCCCATCAGAATTCCAACTAAATTCTTCATAGAAATAGAGCAATTTGCAAATTCATTTGAAATAGCAAAGGACCCAGGATAGCAAAAACTATATTCAACAATAAAAGAATTTCTGGGGGAATCACCATCCGTGACCTCAAGCACTATTACAGAGCAATTGTGATAAATGCTGTATAGTATTGATACAGAGACAGGCAGGTACATCAATGGAATAGAATTGAAGACCCAGAAGTGAACCACCCACCACAAAAATCACTTGATTTTTGACAAAGGAGCTAAAACCATCCTGTGGAAAAGAGATAGCATTTTCAACAAATGGTGCTGCTTCAACTAAAGATCAGAATGTAAAAATGCAAATCAATTCATTCTTATTGCCCTGTATAAAACTTGCACCCAAGTGGATCAAGAACCTCCATATAAAACCAGATACACTCATACTAATAGAAGGAAACATGAGGAAGAGCCTCAAACAAAAGGGCATTGGAGAAAATTCCTGAACAAAACACCAATGACTTTTGCTCTAAGATCAAGAATTGACAAATGGAACCTCATAAAACTGCAAAGCTTCTGTAAGGCAAAGGACACTGTCATTAGGACAAAATGGCAACCAACAGATTGGGAAAAGATCTTTACACAATCCTACATTTGATAGAGGGCTAATAGCCAATATATAGAAGGAACTCAAGAAGTTAAACTCCAGAGAGCCAAATAACCCTGCTGAAAATAAACCCTGTTCAGAGCTAAATAAAAAATTCTCAGCTGAGGAATATCGAATGGCTGAGTAGTACCAAAAGAAATATTCAACATCCTTAGTCATCAGGGAAATGCAAATCAAAACAACCCTGAGATTCTACCTCACACCTATCAGAATGGCTAAAATCAAAAACTCATGTGACAACAGATGCTGGAGAGGATGTGGAGAAAGAGGAACACTCCTCCATTGTTGGTGAGATTGCAAGCTGGTACAACCACTCTGGAAATCAGTCTGGAGGTTCCTCAGAAAATTGGATTTTGTACTACCTGAGGACCTAGCTACACCACTCCTGGTTATACCCAAAAGACGCTCCAACATATAACAAGGATACATGCTCCACTATCTTCATAGCAGCCTTATTTATAATAGCCAGAACCTGGAAGGAACTCAGATGCCCTTCAACAGAGGAATGGATACAGAAAATTTGGTATAGCTACACAATGGAGTACTACTCCAGTTATCGAAAACAATGACTTCACAAAATTCATAGGCAAATGGATGGAACAAGAAAATATCATCCTGAGTGAGGTAACCCAATCCCAAAAATACACACATAGTATACACTCACTTATAAGTGGGTAATAGCCCAAAATCTCGAATTACCCAAGATACAATCCACAGACCAGATGAAGCTCAAGAAGAAGGACAACCAAAATCCTTCAATCCTTCTTAAAAGGGGGAACAAAAATATTCCTAGGAGGAGATATGGAGACAAATTTTGGAGCAGACTATATATATATATATATATATATATATATATATATATATATAGTCACACACACACACACAGAGTCACCAAAACTAGACAATATTGATGAAGCCAAGAAGTGCATGCTGTCATGAGCCTGACATAGCTGTCTCCTGCGAGGCTCAGCCAGAGCATGTCAAATACAGAGGTGAATGCTAGCAGCAAGCCACTGAACTGAGAACAAGACCCCCGTTGGAGGAGTTAGAGAAAGGATTGAAGGAGCTGAAGTGGCTTCAACCCCATGAGATCAACAATACCAATCAACCAGAGCTCCCAGGGACTAAACCACTGCCCAAAGATTACACATGGACAGACCCATGGCTCCAGCTCCATATGTAGCAGAGGATGGCCTTGTTGGGCACCAATGTGAAGGAAAGTCCTCGGTCATGTCAAGGCTGGACCCCTCAGTGTAGGGGAATGTCAGCCTGGGGCGGTGGGAAGGGTGGTGTTTGGGGATGGGGAACACCCTTACAGAAGGGAAGGGGATGGGACAGAGGGGCCTTATGGACAGGAAACAGGGAAAGGGAATAACATTTGAAATGTAAATAAAAAATATCCAATTTAAAAAAAAATACCAGACTACATCCTGCTGAGTTTTACAATCATTACATACTAATCATAATTTGAATATGGTAGGAAAAACACATAATATATTAATCAACATGTTATAAACAATGGTCAGTTTAAAATAAATTTATTTAAATCTGTAATTTGACTAAAACTAACTAGCTGTAGGCTGTTTCTCTACTTTCTTGTACAATGACACCACTAACTTCCAACTCCTCTTCCCAGTTCAAATGGACACATCCTCAAAATTGAACTCATTTAATGCCATCTCGACTTACTCTATTTTGTGTACTGACTACCAAAAGCATAGAAGCCATCCTTACCTATTTCATAATTTCAAAATTGGTCACCACATCTTATCAAACTCCATATTCAATGAGGGACCTTCCTCAAGGGAATAAATTAGGGACTGGTACAATAGTATACCTGACATTGTCCTCTGGCTTCTACACACCTACACATACATGTGTGTACATACCATATGAATAACAAATATATATGTGCATGTACACATACACACATGAGAGAGAAAATCCATTCATTCTTAAATTTATCCTAAAGCATTGCACAAACCTTTCCCAAGGACAAACTATGTTCAGCATTTAACTCAGATCAATTCTCAAAATAAGTTGATATTCTAGAATACCATTGTTAGACTTTTCTACCTCATATCTCACCCAAATCCTGGCTTATCCACACACATGGCGATCATGGTGACATTAGTCAATTGTACAATCATCTCATTATCCATTTTAATTGCCTAAAGCTCTCTTTACCTTTGGAATAAAATTTAAGCATTCTGGCCACATCATAAGGCCTCTGCTGGCGGTGGGAGTGTACCCACATTATGCTCTGCTTCCATCCATTAACACTCTCATTGCTACACCATACTGTACTACTTTAGACTTCCTGATTAAGTCATAATTTTCCAAATGCAGTTATCAGGCAACTGGCCCTGGCCTTATATAACCTTCCTATGCTAATAACTTCCTGCAAAACTAAGCACCAATATCACTTATATCTCTAAGGAATTTAAACCATTTCCCTACATCAGCTACATTAAAAAGTCACTATGATCCTTTAGTAGTCAGATTGTATCTCCATTCTAACTCTTTGTATAGTGTGTATCTTGAAAGTACACGAAGTTCCGTGCATTAAAGTATCTATATTGGCAGCCTTCAGTGGCTCCTCATGAAATATATACTGAGTGAATAAAAACTAAAACCAAAAGTTTTAGGGAACTTAATAAAACCACAACTTAAACAACTGAGACCTTCTTAGCAGAATTCTTTGACATCCTGACATGGCTACTGATACAATCGATTAGATTGCTCCACATCGTTAGGTGCTCCTTCTCCTGTATTGAACAGTGCATTCATTAAAGGTCTTAGCTAGATTAAAGAAAGTTCCCACAAGGAGAGAAATGTAGTGAGAAACTTTGCTCTGTCCTAGAAATCTATTACTGTCTAAGCAACTTTGTTCAATTCCCAGGTTTATCTTCTAGAAGTACATCAAGGAGAGAATTCTTATGATCGTAATGGTTATTCTCAGCTGTCAACCTGACTACATCTGTAATTACCTATAACTCAAAAAACTGAGCATACCTGTGAGGGTTTTTTTTTCCTTAATTAAATCATTTAAAGTGGGAAGACCCACTTCTAATCCAGATCTTTTGAGGTTGGGAGAGCCACATGGAAGAAGGGATCTGTTCTCCCTTTGCCTGCTTGTTCTTGCTATCACTAGTAAGTTCATTCCTTCACTAGAATTAGAGACTTCTTCAGAATTCTAGCATACACTGAAGACCAGCTGAGACATCCAGCCTTGTGGAGTGAACAAATGCAGGATTCTTGGACCTTTCGTTGTTAAAAAGCCATTGTTGATGTAGCTGAACCAGTTAATAAGCCGTTCTAATGTTGTGTGTGTGTGTGTGTGTGTGTGTGTGTGTGTGTGTGTGTGTGTGTGTGTGTGCGTGCATATGTGTGCATATGTGTGTGATTGGGAGATTCATTCTCTTTGTTCTGTTCCTCTAAAGCAGTAGTTTGCAAACTTCTTAATGCAACAACCATTTAATATAGTTCATCATGTTGCGGTGACTTTCAACCATAAAACTATTCCATTGTTACTTCATAACTATAATTTTGCTACTGTTATGAATTGCAATGTAAATATTCAATATGTAGCATATCTAATATGCAGGCCCTGAAAGGGTTTTAACCCACAGGTTTAGAACCACTGTTCTAGAGACTGCCCCACCCCTGACCAATACAATCTTACAAAACTCTTGTGTTACTTACACATTAGATACACAAAATGACTAAGTAGCCAGCCCAAGTCACAAACATTGCCCCCAAGCTTTCTGACTTCCCAGTTTGAGCTCCAACTTACATTCCACCACTTTCTCTCAGAACCTAGGTTATTAACCACACACAAGGACAAAAGGAACAGATGGGGAGAAAGAGATTGAGCCCTGGATTTTGCATTGATACGCATCAACTGAGCCTTCAGGAAAAGTCAAAAAGGCAATGACAAATACTGAATGGCTACTCACAATTACTAGTGAGAATTTAGAAAAGAGAAATTTGAGAGAAGTGGGAAGCTTTACTTTGACAATTTAAAAAACAACTACTACCTAATACATTTTCGTTCATCCTTTCTTCTACATAAATCTTTTTGTTCACTATCACTTTTACTCTTTAAATTATACTATACATTTAATTTTATTCCAATTGATATTATAATATATAATGTTTAATAATCATATATACAAATTTGAGGCATTTTCAATTTAGATAGCTAATGCCAAAATATAGATTAGCTAATTCTCTCACCACAGCCAGTAATAAATATCAAAAACTTAGCTAAATTTCATCATTCTTGTTTTAATTCACATATCATTATTAATATGACATTTGTGTT